>NC_134408.1:129148475-129384117 GCF_038048845.1 Mixophyes fleayi
AAAATGTCTCCTTTTAAGCTTTCCTGAACAATCATTTTGAATAAAGTATCTCTCAGACTTGGAAATATCCTGACTATATTCAAAAATAATTGATCTGTCAAACTGTTTTACCATTGTAAAAAATTTTTGAACTAAGTTTCAGTATAATATCACAATCTATGTTCTCACTTCATGTGCCTGGTAAAAGCTGCAATACATTGTCAACATTCTACCTATTATACCAAATAACAATGACACCAATTACTACATTAGAACATGACAGCTGGGGCCACTTCACCTGGGTACAAATCAGTTCAACCCTCATTCCATTGCCTTTGGCAATAACTGTACAAAGTTCTTGTCAGTTTTATGACTCTTGTATTGGTTTTTACTACACAAAATTGATAACATTGACAGACCTCTTACATGTTGCTTTCTTTATTTCTTTCCACTGTACTTGTCACTTTGTCCAAATTCCAACAGGATGACATGGTATCCGTCAGCCATATTTAAAATGAATCTGCTCAGAATTGATTGAATTCAAGCAGAATTATATATTTATCATAAAGGAGTAATGAGAATTTGACAGATTGGCAAGGTATCTTTGTAAGAATGGTTATCAAATAAATTCAATGGAATCTGAAGTTTGCCTCAAGATAAACAGATAGATAGATAGATAGATAGATAGATAGATAGATAGATAGATAGATAGAAAGATAGATAGATAGATAGATAGATACATAGATACATAGATACATAGATACATAGATACATAGATAGATAGATGTTAAGACATTGACTTTGTTACTTCATTCCAACAATCTACATTTTTAGAATGATATAGTATCTTTTGATGGACAACTGTTATGTTGACCAATCAACTGCTCAATAAGACAACTGGCCAATCAATTATTCAATTGGTTGGTCATTTATGCATTGGAATAACCAAGTGGCTAGCTAGTGAGTTCACCAGTCAAAAGCAATTTGATCCGTCAATTGGTCTACTAATTGATGGGCCAATTAATGAAGAATTATTTACAAATTTATTATTAATGAGTTGACTGGTGAACAAGTAACCCATTTGAGCATGGATTCTTACAATATATAGGTTTTTAAAGTGTAACTGTGGGGCAGCAATTGTGTGAGCTATTCCAAATGTTCAGGAATCTACAGCCTATTGATTCACTGAAAGCGACACCACTGTTTCCTAGTTTATTGAATGACTGCAATCTGGAGAATGTTGTTTAGCCCACCGAATGTCTGCCTCCACTGTATGGAAATGAGAGGTAGACTTTCAAGGAAGAGGTAAATTACTGAGGTCTCAGTTCTCACATAAACCTATACTAAGAAGGCAAGGTCAGTGTTAAGAACTGAGTGACTGTTGCTGGGTGAGAGGCAAACAACATTAAAGAAGGAATGCATCTGTTTATGCTATGGAGAATGCGAGAGAATGAATAGGTATTTAATGGAGCAGGTTGAAGCTAGTACAGTAAATGGGGATGATACTCAAGGACAGTATAGGTTGTTCCAATAGTAATAAATAAAAACTACCTTGCTGGATCAAAAACATAAAAGATGAAAAGAGGACAGACAAAGGCAGAAATGTTATAATACATAGTAAAGATAATTTGTAACGATAAGAATGCAAAAATAGAGTTCACTTAAAACCAGAAAAACGTATTTCAAAGAGCGCACAAAGCCGTTTTTTCCCACTTTTGTGATATCACGCAGTAGCTTTTGCAATGATTCTTCAGACTTTACTTTGATGCTCAAGGTCTTGCCTGATGTTTTTTCAAAGGGCATATATTTAGGTCTATACGATGGATGATTAGAGGGTCCCCATATGCTTACTGATCTAGTCGCCGTTGTATGTGACTCAGTGAGCAATAAGTAAAATTTGTTTCTCTGACTGAGATGTTCCCACGGCAGAACATTTTTGCATCAGTGCCCAGAGTATTAAGGACCTAAATGTCACGGTAATTGGGCGAATTTCAAGACACTGGGGGAGAGGAAACTATGGGAATATAAATGAATGCAAACGTAATATCCTACACTGTGGCGAAATTTTTCATGTACAATTACATAAATAGTGTCCAATATTTGTGTAGCTTGGAAATACACTGCTTGCCAGACTACAGATGATAGGACACTTGGGGGTAGATTTACTAGACCTAAAAAAGGAAAAGGGGAGGTGTTGCCCATAGCAACCAATCAGATTCTAGCTATCATTTATCTAGTGCATTCTAGAAAATGATAGCTGATTGGTTGCTATGGGCAACACCTCCCCTTTTTCATTTTGGAAGGTTTATTAAATGTAAGCCTTAGCATTTTCAAAAAAACTGCCAAAATGAAATGCCCTCATCTCACACATTAAATCCACTGGTGAATTATTGCTTGGCTTACTTGTCAAAAATCCAATTAATATGCTGGTCAGTATCTGGGTACCTATTTCAGGATAATAGTTTATATGTCGCATGTATGTGTTAAGTTGTTAGTCAGTGCCAGCGTACCTTCACGTTCTAAAACAGTGAAGAGAAGTAACAAGACCACTGAAAGAAAATGAAAATCGGATAAAAGACACTTTAATGTTTATTGTCCAAAAACATACAATAAGATATCTCAACCCCTACAAAGGAAACATACAAATGAATTTGAAGTATCCAAGGCTCTCAACATTCCAAAAGGTTGAAAAAGAAGGAAGGTTCTACTAGAAAGACTGCAACAAATGTGACTGTTATATAATACAGAGATGCTTAAAAAGGTGTATGTGAACTAGTTGCATGGAGACAGCTTTTGCAACTGCATTGATTAATCATTATCATCACCATTTATTTATATAGCGCCACTGATTCCACAGCGCTGTACAGAGAATTCATTCACATCAGTCCCTGCCCCATTGGAGCTTACAGTCTAAGTTCCCTAATATACACACACACACACACACAGACAGACAGACAGATACTAGAGTTAATTTTCATAGCAGTCAATTAACCTACTAGTATGTTTTTGGAGTGTGGGAGGAAACCGGAGCACCTGGAGGAAACCCACGCAAACACGGGGAGAACATACAAACTCCACACAGATAAGGCCATAGTCGGGAAATGAACTCATGACCCCAGCACTGTGAGGCAGAAGTGCTAACCACTTAGCCACCGTGCTGCCCATTAATAACTATTTGTCATGCCAACACAGTTTGTGATTTTTTTTTTGTTAAAATTACTTTGTGGAAACAGGATACTTGTTGAAAAATATAATTAGAAAAGCAAAGGTCCAAGAAAATGAGTCTAGTCAACATCCGGTAAGCTGTCTAGACTGACAGTACTGGTCTAAAGAAATGAATCAATATAGAATAGCACTACATGTTAGAAAGGACCCTCTTATGTTTAAATCTTGAGACATGTTATGTTGGAAACATGGACATGATAGGACACAGCATGCATACATAGTTCAGAAGCTGAGAGAACTAGCAAGATCTGTTTTTGCTGTCAATTAGCTAGTTATGAATGAGTAAAGATTAACAATTCTGTAAAAAGATAGTTACAGCATTGCTTACTCATCGTTTATTTATAGGGGGCCACAGGTTCTGTAACGCTGATCAATTATCTTACAGAGATGACATACATGAATATAATAAACATACTTACATATACATAAATACAATTAAGCACAAAAACACATACATGGATAGTCATTACATCTCACACGGTGACCGCTCCAGGAATGACAACTCCTTCTGTTTAGATGATGCTCGGTGAAACTCTTTTAGCTCAAATCATACTTTTCAAAAGAAGATGAGAAGGAAACGCGTCAAACTACTCTTAGAGATGTACAT
Organism: Mixophyes fleayi; assembly: GCF_038048845.1. NCBI lineage: Eukaryota > Metazoa > Chordata > Amphibia > Anura > Limnodynastidae > Mixophyes > Mixophyes fleayi. The sequence goes on from NC_134408.1 coordinate 129,152,287, forward strand.
AAATAGGAACACACCTGTCAGAGCAGATTTATTGCAGCCAATTAAAGCTTGAAAAAGAACTGAGCGATAACTTGACCAGGTAAGAAATAAGAGGTAAAAGGGCTCGGAATTTGCTAACCAAGCCTTACCACAAGTAAACTGAGGAAGCATGTAGCCACACAGTGCCAAATAATGAACCTGAAAAACGAGTTAGATCATCATCATTTATTTATATAGCACCACTAATTCCACAGCGCTGTATAGAGAACTCACTCACATCAGTCCCTGCCCCATTGGAGCTTACAGTCTAAATTCCCTAACATACACAGAGAGAGAGAGAGAGAGAGAGACAGACAGACAGACTACGGTCAATTTTGATAGCAGCCAATAACCTACTAGTATGTTTTTGGAGTGTGGGAGGAAACCAGAGCACCCGGAAGAAACCCACGCAAACACGGGGAGAACATACAAACTTCACACAGCTAAGGCCATGGTCAGGAATTGAACTCATGGCCCCAGTGCTGTGAGGCAGAAGTGCTAACCACTGAGCCACCGTGCTGGTAGAGTCAAGTTGTCAAGTTTATGTGGCGGGGATTTGAGCCAAGGAGAGGTTCATTAGGGTCATCCGCTGGATCAATACTGTGTTTTTTTTTTTTTACCATTCTGATAATTTGATTATATGACAAGTGATTGCCTTTATTTTAAGGCACCTTGGCCTATTAGGATTATAATGAAACACCCATGTATAGCCCATCTTCTTAAAAGAAGATGGGCTATACATGGCTAGTAATAATTGGGCAATAAGGCAACAGTGTAAACTACCTAGCAATAGTTCCACTGCAATGCATGGCCTTCCCCACCTATACAGATATATGTATATGTGTCTGTCTGTGCGTGGTAGGAAAATTAGATTGTAAGCTCCACTGGGGCAGGGACAGATGTGAATGAATAAACATTCTCTAATGGCTCGAAGCTGCATAAATTTCGGTTCTATATAAATAAAGGATAATAAAACAATACAAACAAGGATTGAACCATCTAACTGACCCAATGTACTTAATAAACCGGCTCTATTAGGCCCATTTATTTAACATTGTTTGAAAATGTCATTCAACACTTAGGTAATAAAATTACCATGGTTATGCTAAAATATTATGGTGTTTTAATAGAAGCCTCCATACTTACTTAATTATTTAGTAACCAGATATGTTGTAGCTCTGTAATGAACTGAAAGCATAGAGTGTGCTCAAAAACACACATTAAACGCCTACATTAGACAAAGGTCATAATACACACTTCTCTATATCGGTATAAGTGGTATGTAAATAATAAATATTTACACTACAACAAAGAGCGTATTGCTTGTATTTTAATGGTGAACCTAATGCTTTTGTATTTGCTAATGTACTTAATAGATCATGCAAACTTATCTGTTTCCTGCAGTATTGTATTGATTGTGATGTCATATTGGGCTATTAATGTTGTAGTAAGATATGCAGATAGGTCATTCACTGAAGAACATCAGCACGTTCTATGCTACGTTTAGTTATGCTGTTCAGAAGATAATTGCCATTTGGACACAGGATACAGACTGACATAAAGAAATTCAAATTAGATACTTGTAAAAACATCCAGTTGCATGTGTTCTCAAATTACACAACATTGTCTGCGTGGAAAAATTGAGTGGTTATAATTCAATTCTTTAAACTGCGTCTTAGCAATAAAGGTCAGACTCTGTGGAACCCAATTGTCTCTTTGTAAAGGACAGACATATAAATTGTAGACAAGTAACATGTCCAGTTCACATACATGTTACATATATCCAAACATACACATGTCACACGCATAAATATATAGTAGAGTATATAAATCGTGCATTGGAATTAGCTAAAAATCATAGCAATATACACAAAAGAGCCAACGAAGTACCAGAGCCGTAACTTAGAATTCTAGTGCCTGGGGCAAGAAAGACAAATGCCGCCCCCTTAGCCCTCAATTTTAACCAAATTAACCTAAAATATTCCTAAATTGCGCCCCCCTTCAGCGTTGCGCCCTGGGCGGTTGCCCCTGTTGCACAGCCCTAGTTACGGCCCTGCGAAGTACCACCTTGTTAGGGACACTGCACTGGCATATCAACCATGGTGGCAGGGGGTTTAGTACATTAAACAAGGGCCCATATATCCAAGTGGTTCTGCTCCATCTCCTTGACTTATGCCCCCCTGCACCCAGAGTAACCCAGTCTGGCACAGTCAGGCAGGTGTAATACTGGTGACTTTAGGTGAGATCCCAAAACCACATTAGCTGCCCCCACTTGGTTATTGTAGATGTATTTGTGACCCACTATACTGTGCTGCCTGCTCTGCCTCCCTCTGCTCACTGACCCATTGATGAGAGCAGACAGGAGTGGGGTGACATCACTAGTGTTGTGGGGAGAGGGAGCATTTGTCTTGGAGGCCTACTGCAATCATTAATCACCTTTGGGTCATTGACGTGACTAGTGACTGGAGCTCATCATAAGGTGAAGTAAAAAATGACAATGACAGGCACTACAGGAAATATAACGTTGCATTGGGATTACATTCATAGCACTAGTTTGTTGTGTTTTCTATTGAATTCCAATCAGTGTTCAGGATGCAACACAAACTTTAGTACTGTAAAAATCACCAAGTACTAGATCGTAGTTTGGCACCTGCAGTGGACCCAGGATGTGTGTCTTGGCAACCAGGGAAGATAAACCTTGACAGAGACTATGTGGTAGCACATACATATAGTTCATGAGCCCCCTTCCCCCATATACCCCTCTATATATTAATAGCAAAAGTATGACTTTTATGAGTGACTTATTTCTATGATGCCGTTGTCTGAGCAGGGCACATCATATACCAAATTAAAGGCCTTGGTCTATAGATTTGCATAAAAATAATGCATCGTTTTGGAGTTATTTCACAAAACGTAAGCACGCCCTTTACAACAATGCATTACTATTGTTCTCTGGAAAATGTTACAGTTAGCAATACAGCTGTGCACCTGATGGGTGATCTGGAACATGTGACCTTCAGGGTAGTCTGGAAACTGTGACAGTTATTTGCAGCCCTGCTGGGTGACCTGGAACATGTGACCTGCTGGGTGATCTGGACACTGTGACAGTTATTTGCAGTCACATATATCAGTGCATCTTGCAGGGGACATGCCCAGCAAAGTAACTACAATGGAAGAAGTTATACATATATTGTAGTGTATCAAGAAATTATTTTGTTCCTTTAATATAGTGATTGATAATTTAGTTATTTATTCATTAGATTCTATTGCTAAAGTTTCTACATCTAATGTAGTGTATAAAAATGTTATTGAATTCTGATCATAAAGTAATTTAGTCATTATATTTCAGTTTAATATAAGGTGGTTACTGACTAGTTTCTGTTGTATATATAAAATATAGTGATACATTTATACATATGGCTATATGGCATTATACAAGGGTGTGTGGTGATACAGTAGGCCATATGTACACATAATCTACACTATCTAGTGTAAGCTTGAATGCATATGTTCGACTGTTCAATGTAAAGTACAATCCACAATAATTATTTACATCTTCCGTTCTGCACTAGATCTGCGTCTCTCATCCACGGTCACAGGACTTTTTTCGGGCGGCACCCACTCTATGGAATTCTCTCCCTCGCACAATAAGACTCTCCTCTGGTCTACAAACTTTCAAGCGTTCTCTGAAAACCCACCTCTTCAGACAAGCTTATAATATTCCTCAACCACCCTCTTAACCTCACTACATTACCCTATTACCACCCGTTACACAATTTCACACAAGACAACTTCCCCTTGACCAACATTGTTGTATGACAGGATCATTTAGCTTATAAGTCACTTTTACCTTTGCGGTCTGGCTGGGCCGAAATGCAAAATGTAGACTTAATTTCGTGTGTCAAACTCCCATTGCCCCATAGATTGTAAGCTTGCGAGCAGGGCCTTCTCACCTCTTTGTCTGTTTTACCCAGTTTGTTTATTGGTTTACTATGTTTGTCCCCAATTGTAAAGCGCTACGGAATATGTTGGCGCTATATAAATAAATGATGATGATGATGATGATCTTCGCCATACCAATAAAGATATATAATTTTTACTATAACATATATGTTATATATTTCAGTATTTACAATAATTGCCTATCCTGTAATAAGTATATCCTTTTTTGCCAAACCACGCATGTCATGTATCCCATATATTCTGTTGCTAAAATAACATACTAATTACTAAACTCACCACACTAATTCAAAGCATTAATTGTGCAATGTGCTTATTGTGGAAAAAAAATGAATATGGCAAGTCAGAAGCTATGAAAAGCTACACATAATTGTGCTTTCACTGTTCCAGCAACACAACCATTTTATCTTTAGGACCACACAGCATTAATTCCTTCAACCCTGCCTTTTATCATGTAAAGGCTTGTATGATGTAATCAGTTTCCTTTTCCAACTATTTAACTGATATCTCTACCCTTTAATGCTTCATTCATCTACAGCAGACAGCTTTGATTTTATGACAATCTTTTGATACTGACTTTAAATGTCATCCACCTCCTACAAGGCTTCTCACTTCATCTTGCTCCCTCTGATATCAGATCTCTATTTTTACTCCATATGGTGCAAAGACAATGATAGATTCCCAAGAATTTCTATGTTGTTTTGGTCTCTCCACACTACTGATACATAACAATACATTTACTCGCAATATTCATTTAAATTATAAGTACTGATTTTGAATATGTATCAAAGGCTTTTTATGACTAAGATGAATATTATATGTACATGAAATAACTGGAATGTTTATACATCATGTTCACTTTGACTGTTCTAGAGCAGTTTGCTATGCTAGGTAAGAGATGCTTATCTAACAGAGCAGACACAGAGTGATTGACGTCTTGACAGACTTGTTTGCAGAAATGCACCATGTGGATTGGCTGATTCATACACATGGACAGAGCCAGTGATGTCACATCAGCTTTTTAACCTGTATCAAATAACATTAAGACTTTCCTCTAAAGGTGTGAGTTCTGTAGGGCATTTTTGGGGTGTTACTTTACTTTTTAACAGAACTGCAGTAGAATGTTAGGTTAACAGTGAACATTATATTTAATCTTTATGGTATCTGAATGTTTCAATATTGGGATTTAATGGTCCTTTAATGTTCTTTAATATATAAAATATTAATGACGGTGTGGAACATTTTGTTAACTGCTGCCTTCTCTTTAGGTGAATATGTAATTTAGGAAATATTAAGCATCTTATTAAAATGAATAATATATAATTGACGCTGCCCACTAAACGTAACCTAAGTCAAGTTGTCGAGAGCGTGGCTCTCCAAAAAGTCAACCCAAGAATAAGTGACTGGGATTGTACAAGCAAGCAAGAATACAGAGTAATGCCGGTTACACATACAGCAATTTGCCCAGATATCACTGCATGTGTGTCCACAAAATGATTGTCTTGCCCAAGATTATCTGAACCATTTCAAATTTGCTCATGTGTGACCAAAACCGGTTGGCGGGAAACGGCAGGAGACTGCACAGTCAATCAGATCATTTTAAGACATAAACCGATCAGCAGGAGTTTGCACACACAGAACAAATGCAGCCCCGTGTCGACCGGTTTATGGCTTAAAATGATCCAATTGAGTGTGCGGTCTCCTGCCGCTTCCTGACAACCGATTTGGCCATACATGTGCAATTTTGAAACTTATACTCCACAATATGTGGTTAGCTCATACTTGTCAACCTTATGTTGGCCAGGTCCAGGTGATCCTGGAGGGCAGGAGGGGTGTATGGGAGGGAGGGGGCGGGGCTTCATAATTCGCATAATTTTGGACCCTCCCCCGGTGATGTAATGCATGTTTTGGGTCTTTTTAGACCCCAAACAAGCATTACATTACTGAGGGCGGGGGCAAAATGATGTGAATAGCGAAGCCCCGCCCCCTCCGCTCGTACATTCCGGCTCTAATTTTATTGAAGTGGGCAGATGGGCCAGATGCGGGAGAATCGCCAGCTCTCCCTGGAGTCCGTGAGATCGAACCTAATTTTGTGAGTCTCCCGGGAGAGTTGGCAAGTATGGGTTAGCTTAAAACCCAAACACAAGGAAACATGCAGTTTTGACTGGCATATATGTTCACTAGTGGTCTGTAAATCACCTTAGACCATGCTATGTCATACTTGCCAACATTTTTTTTTTTTTTCCGGGAGATGCCGACTGGGACGTGGGCGTGCAGGGGGCGGGGCTGCGAAATCGCGTCATTTTGGCCCCGCCCCCGTGACGGAATGACGCAAATCGCGTCATTTTACAGTGGGGGCGGGGCTAAACGCCGCGATTCCGGGTGAATCGCGGCGTTTAAACTAAATTTTTCTCCCTTCCTATCAGGGAGATTGCCACACTCGTCCAGGAGACTCTCGCAAAATGCGGGAGTCTCCCGGACAATGCGGGAGAGTTGGCAAGTATGTGCTATGTATGACAGTGCATAGATAGATAGCAGAGTTTCCACTGGCAAGGCCTCAGAGTTAGGAGTTTACACAAACAATGCAACATTTGAATCCTCCAAAAGTTGGGGGATATAAAACAACAAATAAAGGTTCTCAGTTTACTTGGAATAAGAACAATCATAGCAAATCCAAGATTCAATAGCTTCCTCCAACTAGGAAGGACACGAAAGGATAAAGTGCCTTCCTGCACTAATATATAATAGATCTAAGAGCAGAAACCTGAGTTTGCAGAGGGTCTCTGTTTATTGCTCAAGGAGAGACGTGTTCTGCCCAGCAACTGCAAGGCTGCTATATTTATAACTAAAGAAATGTTTCAGCTCTTTTCGAGTTTTTCTGAATTTCAGTGTTTCACAGCAGATGAATTGATTTGTGAAGGTTTGGCTGCTACATGTTCCACAGTTTGGAACAATATCGTCTTTCTATATATTGTTTTTGAACATAATTACCTTGACGTATTTCAACAACAAATTGCATAAAAGAGACATCAAATTGAACAAATGTCTATTCATGGAACCTCAGTTGAAGATGTCTGCATTAAAGAACATTTCTGTGCCCTATTTCTCATATAATCATCTTCACACAAATATAAAACATCTAAAAATTTGTGAAGGTAGAGGAAAATAATTGCGGTGGTGCCACGCATAAAACAAATGTAATGTGGCAGCACGTTGGCTTAGTGGCTAGCTCTTCTGCCTTACAGCTCTGGGGTCATGAGTTTGATTTCCGAACCATGGCCTTAGCTGTGTGGAGTTTGTATGTTCTCCCCGTGTTTGCGTGGGTTTCCTCCGGGTGTTCCAGTTTCCTCCCACACTCCAAAAACGTACTGGTAGGTTAATTGGCTGCTATCAAATTGACCCTAGTCTCTGTATCTGTGTGTGTGTGTGTGTGTGTGTTAGGGAATTTAGACTGTAAGCTCCAATGGGGCAGGGACTTATGTGAGTGAGTTCTCTGTACAGCGCTGCGGAATTAGTGGTGTTATATAATTTGATGATGATACTGTACATTTTTTTTGAATAACGCATGTAATTTTGGCATTCACACGTCTATATTCAACTACAAGCGGATCTGAAGAAGCATCTCTTGCTGAACACAGGTCTTAGTACACTCTGCTTATACGACACTTGCCGTATTGAGACAGATACAAAACACAGCAGGATACATATGATACATATGTGTAAAGTCCCAACAGTACATACAGAAACAAATGTATTCAATTATTGTCACCTGTTAATGATATAAGAATATAATCATGTTTTTTTTCCATTGCCCACTCCTCATGAAATACCTTTAACAGGTTAAAAAAAACCTTTGAATACATGCATCATGTGTTATTAATATCTATTGTACATAAAATGCATATTTACAGTTGCTCTCGATTGAAAACACATGTTCTAGCGTACATACACTGCCATCATCAGTATCACTCGCACTTACACAGGACTTGTAAATAGTGCAAGGAATACGACTGAAAATCACGTTCCTTAAAGATGCCCACAGCTTGAATCGGACGCTGCTGCAAGCGCTCGAGCTTGGCATGTCCTTACTGTACGTTGACTTTGTGCATATGCCCCTTCCCCTGCCTGCTCTGCCCTTCAAATCGTGGGCTGTCTATTACGTGCAAACATGTATAAATAAAGGATAATAATAATAATATTAATATTTTCTTTGACATATGTTGCGGTTTCACACATGCACAAAGAGAAAGAACGCTAAATGAACTCACGTTCTTAAATCAATCAAACCTGGGGTGTCTAAACACCAAGCACAGGGTTTAGAAGATCTACTGACATATCATCTCAGTTCAGCTACTTTACCTGGTGAGTTTAACTATCATTACTAAAAGCCTCCTCTAGAACCAGGAGAGGGAAGAGGCTCAGTTATGATAAATGGTGAAGAACAGCAATGGTTGCCAGTTGACAGTTTAACATGTTTTGTGTCTCTGCCTTTTGCTGTCTCTCCTCAACCCAACTACACCATGTAACTAATAACATCAGTGAACTGAATTGTGGAAGTTTCAGTCATTTTGTTACGGCTCTGTCCTTATTTTGAATTAGGTCTGCAGTACCTCTGTGCTGCTGCTGTTATACCTGGACAGTTTTTCTTTGTCTGCAAGGAGTTAAGCCCTCATCATGTGATCAGGGTCGTGATCACCTGTGGCTGGCCTTTTTAAGATTGCCTTTTCCAACAGGCCAGTGCCAATTCATTTGTCTTTGCTGCTGCTGGTTCCTGTGATGCTCCTGTTTGGATCCTGACTTCTCCCTGGAATTTGACTCCTGCTTTGTTCCATCGTCCTTTAACTCCTCTTGTGACTCAGACCCCAGCTTCGTTTGACCATGCACCTGCTTACTCCCTGGTATATTGTGGATCTCTCAGTTTCTGATCCATGGCTTGCCTGACCCTCCTTATGCCTGATTCGCCCATGGATCATAGAGTGCCTCGTGCCTTCTGGCTAACCTCTGCCTTATGCCTCCTGGCTAACTTGTGGCTTGTGCCTCCTGACTAACCTGGTAATCCAGTTTTCTGGTGCCTGCACTTTACCTATCGTGCCTGATTTCCAGCTCATCTGCTTATTAAGTACCTTTGTTCCTGTCTGCAATATTTCTAACCTATGAAATTGTGATAGCTGTATTACCATTGACTGCATTTTGTTATAACCTGTGTGACCGGTGTTCTAAATAAAGACACTCTGTTTACATTTACTACTATTGTCCATGGTTTTTACACTGGGAATCCGTAACAGATTTCTATTTATAAGCTTCTCCAGGATCTTCCTCTGGTACTTTGCACCAAGAGGAGCCAAAGGAGAGGTTTCCCATCAATGAATTCAGTAAATCCACTGAAACTCAATCCACTGATAACTTTGTTACATTACTTCCATTGTTCCGAGTATTCACAAAACACAAAGTAAATCAGTAAGACTTGGTACACACTACAGGTTTTTCACCCGATTATCGTGCCAATCACAGATAAATCATCATCATCATCATGTTATTTATACAGCGCCTCTAATTCCACAGCGCTGTACAGAGAACTCACATCAGTCCCTACCCAATTGGAGCTTACAGTCTAAATTGCCTAACATTCACATACACAGACACAGACATAGAGAGAGACTAGGGTCAATTTAGATAGCAGCCAATTAACCTACCAGTCTGATTTTGGAGTGTGGAAGGAAACCGGAGCACCTCGAGGAAACCCACGCAAGCACGAGGAGAACATTCAAACTCCACACAGCTAAGGCCATGGTTCGGAAATCAAGCTCGGGACTTTCATTCGTTGGTAAAATTGTTAAAGATATCTCATTGGGAGATATATTCTTTAGTGTGAACCCAGTTTAAGCTTAGCAAAGCACAATGCTTGGTGGTAACTACCTTCTGGCATCAATTCTAGTTCTATCTCAGAATTTCCTATTTCATGTTTCAGAAATTAACTATTATTATTAAACCTTTTCAATAATAACAATTCATGTTCAAAGGTCAGGAGTAAACAGCCACACCAAAATATGCACTGCGATAGGAAATGTCTCAATGTAATTAGTCTTATCAAACTTCATAATAGTCAACTGTCCCTAATTTCAAAGGACGGTGCCAAATATTTTCCTGTTACTCATTACTGACCATCAGCACAGTAGAATTTCTCTCTTTTTGCATACAGAATGTAATTCTCACTATATTGTCCTATATTTAAGGTTTAATTTTAAAACAGCAAAAAAAAACCATTATAAGCAAGTTACACTGCTTCAAGGTACTATAGTGCCATACATGATCTCCTTATATCCACCTGCCCAGTAGGAGTGTCCCATGAATTTATTTTAACAATTTGGTGACTATGCAATTTATTAGAATATCATGAACATTACCTGGTATTTCTCAGGGATTCTTATCTTCAGCTGCTGTTACTGCTTATGAGGAATATGATTAGCAGAACACATCCCTGGACCAACACAAAGGATTGGCCAGGTTCCAGCATGCATTGCACACACTTGGCAGGATGCTTCAGTCTGTCCTTGCAGATTCCAGTAGGTACGCAATATGCAGTTTGATTTTGACAAGCCCTTTATGCCACCAGAATCATCATATGCCATTTATAAACTGACTGAAGAGTGCCTTATTTTTCCTGATAATAGAAGCGGTCTTTATTATCAACCCTTTAATTTTATGAATAGATTTAAATGCAATGAACATATATTTTTTTATTTATCGAATTCTACTCCGGAGCACTACAGATTTTTTTTTTTGTTATTACTACAAAGAAAACAGATATCTCACAGCCATATGGTAGGTTTTGCAGCTCAGAATCATGGTTGCCATGACAACTGAGAAAGGAGGCGAATCAGGGCTGTGAGATTGTGTAATGGACGACATCTGCTGGGAAATCATTGGCTGGCACCGGAAATTCTTGGTAGAATTTAACCCTTTTACCTCTGCGTACCTTCCAGCATTAGAACAGGCATAGGCAACTTATAGGCAGACCTTTGAATACACCTGTTACTGAAAATGTTATAGTAATTGTAATTGCTTTACTGACATATTATTTATGTAATCCAAAAATACTGTATATCAAAAAGTAAAAATAGCTACATCTGATATTAAAATAGTGCTAGGAACTGAACTGAGGGAGATCATTATCTTATTCAATTCATTGGTGTGAATGCTATGTGACATTAAGAAAATCACATTCTAAAAAGAAAACATTGAGGTGTTGCTCATATCAACCAATCAGATTTTAGATATTGTTTATCTAGTACACTGTAGAAAATGACAGCTAGAATCCATACATGCCAACTCTCCCGGAATGTCCAGGAGACTCCTGAATTTCAGGTAGGGCTGGCAATTCTCCCGCATCTGGCCCATCTGCCCACTTCAATAAAATTAGAGCCGGCATGTATGGGCAGAGGGGGCGGGGCTTCGTGATTCGCATCATTTTGGCCCCACCCCTAGTGATGCAATGCTTGTTCGGGGTCTTTTTACCAAAACAGGCATTACGTCACCAGGGGCGGGACCAAAATGATGTAATTCTCGAAGCCCCGTCCCCTCTGCCCATACACCTCTTGTGCCCTCCAGGATCTCCCGGACCCAGCCAACATAAGGTTGCCAAGTATGCTAGAATCTGATTGGTTGCTATGGGTAACGCCTCCATTGTTCCTTTTTAGAAGGTTGGATTATTCCTGTCAAAAGTTCTCTGCTACAGGAAAACATTTTACTATTGTTTTTACCAACTGTCAGTATATTACATGACAATTGGCAACAATGTCTGTGGCTCCTTAGCTGTTGTAGAACTACATGTTCCAGCATGCAACTGCAGGCATGCTGGGACTAGCAGTTACACAGCAGTGGGAGTGATGCTCTTTGAGTACCTCTGCATTACAACAAAATAAATAAGGGCACAGTTGCCAACATTGAATAGTTTCCAGTGAGAATTTGCAGCTGAGCCACCGCATCTAAGCATGTCATGTGCAATACTGTCCTGGATCTTGGAGTTTAACAACCCCCATCTTAATTGGAATATACAAGGCTTATTTCTAAGTAAATATTAACTTGTATAGCCCAAAGAAGTAAAAATAGATTTGTCAGGCAGAATAGGAGGTATTTTACTGTGCAGTTCATCAATATGTAAAATAGGGACATTTCCAGGGGCAAAAATTAGTGACAGGTGACAATTATGAAGCATTGGCATAAGCATTGGCATAAAACGCATCTCACAATCAGATCAAAGAACTATAACTCACAGTCACACAGTTGTTTGGAAAACAACAAGACACTTTTGGTCACTATTTAAAGTGTGTTTGTCTCATACACAAAAAGGATGCAGTCATTTTGTGGGCTGCGCCAATATTTGTAAAAAATACATTTTCTCACCTCACTACTGTAACTGTGTGTTTAAGTCATACTTGCCCACTCTCCCGGTATGTCCGGGAGGCTCCCAAATTCCAGGTAGGTCTCCTGGATTCCCGGGAGAGCAGGCCACTCTCCCGCATCCTGAACACTTCCTAATGGGTGGAAGCCAACATGACGCGTTTCGCCGTGATTCAAGTAATTTTGACCCTGCGCCCTCTTTTCCGTCATTATTTTGCGGGGTGAAATTTACATGATTCGCCGCGACCCCCCCAGTTCCTTCCTCACACGTCACCTTTCCTCCAGGATCTCCCAGAGTGGAGATATAAAGTTGGCTTAAGTGAGAACTTTGAACACAAATTGTGTATTTGTAAATGTATTTAAGGAATTCATTTACTTCCAGTAATAATGATTAATGAAATGGTCTCTATGATAAAGCTACAACAATAATAGTTATTAAAGCTACAAAATTACGACATTACATATGGGGTCATTTATGAAAACGTTTCCACAGGTAATTATGCAAAATGGAGCTGTTAGCCAGATTCATTCATTCATCTCGAGCAATTTAGAAAAAAAAAATTGAATTGGTTGCTATGGACAACACCATGTTTTCTACATATTTACCTGTGGAAGAGTTTTTCATAAATGCCCCTATAGTATTTTGCATGGTTTATTCTAGAAAGGAGCTGGTGTAACCTAAGTAATATCATGTTTAAGTTCTTTATTTGACATATTAATCATTTATCTTATGTGCTCTCTCTAGCATAGAATGAGAAGTCAAACACAAGAGATAGCCATCGGCATTAGTGTAAAGTGACAGGACCCATTGTAGGGTTGACGTTGATATGTGTAATGTAGTATCCATTTTACATTATAAAGGCACAATAATCTTTTATATGGAAACATTTAATTATTTTGATTCTCTATTGGATTGTAGATCTGGTGACTGTGGAGGCCAATGGGGTACACTGAACTCACTGTCACGGTCGTGGAACTAGCTTGAGGTGACGTGTGCTTTGTGACATGACGCATTATCCTGCTGCAGTGTGGTCTTCTGCTGCTGCAGCCCATCCACTTCAAGTTTCTATGTTCTATGCATTTAGAGATGCTCTTCTACATACCACTGTTGTAACACATAGTTATTTGAGTTAATGTCACCTTCCTGCAAGCTTGAACCAGACTGGCCAATCTCCTCTGACCTCCTGTATCAATAATGCGTTTTGTGCACCATTCTCTGTAAACTTTAGAGACTGTTGTGCGTGAAAATCTCAGGAGATCAGCAGGTTCTGAGATATTGAAACCTAGCACCAACAATAAAAATCACTTAGATCTCATTTCTTCCCCACAGATGAACTATTTCCTGCCAATTTTACAACCGGTGGGATGAACTGGAATTCTAGACCATCTAAAGCCCCTTCAACGTTCACTTACTTAACCAGTATTAAGTTTATCAACATCAGCTATTGTTCTTCCTGGGATTGCACCAGACTCCTGGACTCCAAAACAGCAAGAGGGAAACCACGAGGGGATGACAGTTCTCCCCTCCCATTTCCATCCTCTAATTACTTGAGAGGCAGTGGCATTCAAGCTGAACTTGGGATAACTCTGTAGGGTAGGATTTCCATCGTGGAAAAGCTGTACGTGGCCTGTATGTGAGACTCAAGGTGTGTTTGAGGTTCCACTGAGTCTGATGTTGGACTTCTCTCTCCTATCAGCTCAATTTTGGTTCCTGCTTACAATCCTGTGTCTCAGTTGCATCTTCATTAGAATGTCTTGTCTGGAGAAAACTCTGCTACATTGCGAGCTGCTCATGGATCTGTGACACCTGGTGTGCCTACTGGAGTAGGGTGACTGGAGTGCTGGTCACTACCACCTTGCTAGAGAGCATCAGCAGATCCACAAGATCAGCAGATCGCAGCCAGGAGTTGCCATTAATGTGTATAGAAGCTACAACTTTACCGGAACACGTTTACACTATGGGGAATAGGACTTAGCAGTGTGGCCGTGCATTGTCAAAGCTGCTGCTACAGACTTTGCTGTAACATTGAGGAGATAAGACTAAACATTCTGGCCGGACTCCTGGTACACCCTACATGCTGGTATATTATCATTGGATCACCATAGAAACTGTATCAGCGCCACTCTGGCTGGCTTTCCCATAGACATTCAAAGCGGTCCAGGTATAGAGAATACCTATAATATATTGTATTAAACTAACAACATGGCAACTGCATCTGGACCACTAGAGAAATACAGCTTGGCCCGAAAGCTGTCTCTTCACAACTTGAACTGAATAAGGATTATACCCATTTATTTTATAACGGTTAAGGGTTAATGGGCATTGGAATACTGTTGGGTGATGTTTGGAGTTTGGTGACCACTTGGGTGTTGTTTTAACTGTTTATGGATATTTGTATCTCTATTACAGAAGGTGTTTGTTCGCTCTCTTTGCCTTTGTGGTCCAATAAACCCTGAGGTGCCAGGGTTCCTTAATGGGCCGCTGTTATGCTAACACTCTAGTACCCTGACACACACACGAATATATATATATATATATATATATATATATATCTGTGTGTGTTTGTGTGTGTGTCAGGGTACCAGAGTATTAGCGTATATATATATATATATATATATATATATATATATATATAGACGATGGTGTAAATATCCAATATGCTTAAAAATAATTGAATAAGGAAATATATAAAATAAAGGGCAAAATGTTCTTATATACTGTGAACATACTGCTCAGTCTTAACAATTTGAGAAAAACATGATGAAGTCTTGTTGCAAACTAAAATAAATCTTACAAGGTGCTGTAAGTGTACCTTTTGCAACACTAACTAACCTAAACATTCCATTCTTAGTTAAACACAACTATATTAGCCACTACATAGAAAATGAGGACAATGTATTATCTTGCCAGTTCTCTCACACAGGTGGTGTATATATATATATATATATATATATATATATATTAGAGATGCTCAGGCTCGGTTCCTTGGAAACCGAACACGCCTGAACTAAGGGGATCCGAGAACTGAGCTCGGTACTTTCCCGCTTTTTCGGAATCAAAAACGAGGCAAAACGTCATCGTGACGTCCTCAGATCTCGCGAGTTTTGGAATCTATAAATACCGCCCTCCACAGCGATCTAGCGCCATTTGAGAGAGGGACACAGAAGGGGTAGCATGGAGTGTAGAGCAGTTGGGCAGGCAAAGTTAGAGAATTGAAAGTCGAGGGTGGTAGCAGTGTTAAACAAAGTAATCAGTGACATTCAGAAGAGCACCAAAGCTCCAGTGTTAAATGTCATTGCAGAAAAATACAAATAATAGTGCTTACAGGGTTGATTTAATTCTGCAATCCAATTCTACTGTGTGTTATATAGGTAACACACAGAAAGGAGAGCTCCATTGGTAATTCTCATTGCAGAAATACAACTACTAGTCTTTGCAGGCTTTTCTTCTAAATTTGCACAAAAAAGTGTACGGTGTTATATACACCTAAAGAGAAGAGCTCTACTGCTCCATTGCTAAATGTCATTGCTGAAATACAAATACTAGGCCTTGCAGGCTTTTCTTCTGACTTTTCTTTTTCTGCCACTGCTGTGTGCCAATGTGTCCTAGATATTCTAGGAACTGCTGTGTGTTTGTGTTATTGCTCTGTCGCTTAGCATCCAGCCAGGTCGCTGTAGTATTTGTCCGAAAGTGTATGAAAATAATAATGTGACCTGTGAGGTGGTCAACATTGACTGCAAATGACTTGCAATTAGTGTTATTGAGGTTATTAATAATGTAGGATCAAAAAACTAACAAAATTTTGCTAAAAAAATACAAAACCAAAACCAAAACACGAAGCTAATCCAGATCCAAAACCAAAACCAGTGAGTATCTCTAATATATATATATATATATATATATATATATATATATATATATTGTACATTAAGAACACTTAACCCTGAAAAGCGACAATTTCAAGCCTCATTCTGTAAAGAAAATCCCCAACTGCTACGATCAGTCTAATAGCTTTTATAGTAATCCATTCTAACTGGACAGGGCACCTGGCTTCTTCCCATAAGCAGCACATGTAGAGTACCTGAAGCTAATGCACTTTAAAACTCTGTATGGCTTCAGACCTCCAGTTACAAATATAACAGATTGATGCTTTCCGACAGCTTGAACATGTAATGCTCAGACAAAGGGGAACGCACACACAATATGCCCATGAAAACGTCACTTCATATTACCTT
The DNA here is from genome assembly GCF_038048845.1 of Mixophyes fleayi. Classification (NCBI taxonomy): domain Eukaryota; kingdom Metazoa; phylum Chordata; class Amphibia; order Anura; family Limnodynastidae; genus Mixophyes; species Mixophyes fleayi. The sequence goes on from NC_134408.1 coordinate 129,168,901, forward strand.
CCAATTTCAGTGGAATTGTACAACAGAAGTATGGAAATGTCGCTCCTATTTACATTTGAATGGGATTTAATAACTGTGTAACAAAAATGGGTAAGGAAATAAAATAACATATTGTAACTGTGTATGTACCTGTCATAGTAAAATAACATACGCAAGAGGAATACATAATTTATGTAACAATGTTTTTGTGTTATGTAGGTGGTGTTTAATCAGTAACAACCATTCTTACATCTTGCACAATGTTGCTTATTGTATTATTTACGCTAGCAGTGGAACGCTAGGAAGCAGATTCTTGAAGCAAATCAAGTGACATAATCTGGACGCATCTAACCAATTATTTTGCAAAATAAATAAATAAACCTATGGAATTACATTTATAGAACTAGATATCCTTGGCACAACTGAGAAAAAAATGCTGCACCGAATTTATTGAAGTTGAAAATCCCATTAGTTTTGAAGACATGTTTGATTATTTGGTACATAACTAGGATCAAGCACAAGACTTCCATGATAACGTATACCAGGGTTTCTTCAAAACATTTTTAAATGGGGACACAGAAAAGAAATGCATGCATATATACTTTTTAAGGATATATAAATTTTTTCATGGATCAATGTTTTGATTTTTATCAGTTTTGAGTTTTTTATTTTTGTCTGCAGATTACTTTTTTATTATTTTTTATTTTTATTTTTCCTCATTTTCTCTGTGTTTGTGTTTGATTTTATGCTTTCACTGTTTGTGGGAATATTTTCTATTAACTATTTATGAATATATGAAATACATGACTTCATACTTGCATCTTTCTCCTATTAGTCCTTAGTCCCCTTACTTAGCGCCAGGGAATTTATTTTTGTTTTTATCTGATTTTTAAATGGGGCCCAAATTATTTGTACAAAATTATCTACTTAGGTATACTATAATGAGTAAGAAGTTAGGGATGTGTACAAAAAAATAATTAAAACTATAATTAAATAGTCTAGTCTAGTGCCATCTTTGAACGCAATGTGAACGCAACGCATGATTAAAAAAAAAGGGGAAAATCACTTGCACGCCCATATTTAAATACAAGCGGACCTCAAGACACCTTTACATTTGAATCTGAGTATAAGCACGCTTGGAGTATACGTTACCTACTGTATGCAGACAGACAGAGCAAACTGTAGGATACACACACATATCTAATATATATAATATATATAAGCCTAGCGGCGTGTGTTAGTGTGTGTGTGTGTGTGTGGAAAAAACTATTTTCTCAGAAAGGGCTCATCCAATTGACCTGAAATTTGGTATACTGACATTATTTGACAAAAAAATTATAATAGTGAAGTAAGTTAACTTCCATCATCCCCCCTTCCCCCGTGGGAGGGGCAGTAAAGGCTAAATTTACCAGTTGAGGGCTCAAACTCTTGACCGTGTGGGTATTTATTTACCAGAGCCTGTGTTTGGTCATGGACATTTGTATGTTGCATTTTCACGAGTACGGAGAAGCAGTGATGTGAAAGTGCAGGTTATGAATACTGCCCTTCAAGGAAGACTGATTGAGCACAGCGATAAGGTGTTTAGCAGAAACGTTGTGTATCGAGAGGTTTTAGGACAGTAAGACGATGGAGATTAAGGATGTGGCGATGAAGATGAAGGATGAGGTGATGGAGAAGAATGATGAGGTGGTGACATGTGGACAAAACCACGTTAAAAAAGGGCGCTTACGTCGGGAAGTAACGCTCTTCCCCTGAGGAGGCCTGGCCTAGCCCCAAATGCATGACAATAACCTTTTTAACACCTTAAGTAGCTTGATTTGACTAGAATGCATGAGTATTATGCACGGGTTAACTTGTATACAATATCCCGTGCCAACAGAACACAGGTAAATATTTTTTTTTTTATAAAACTATTAATACTACAATCATTCATAAAAATATATGTACTTTTTTATTTTATTTTTTTACATTTTTTACATGAAATACATAAATGAGGATGCTCTTATTGCCTTCTGTACATAAAATGCATTTTTACAATTTCTCTTGCCTGCAAACACATGTTCTGGCATGCATATGTGTAGTCATCACTAGCAGACTGCATTTACAACTATAGCTGGTGCAGGTGATACAGCTAAATAGAAAACGTACCTAAGAGATGCCCAGAGCTTGAATCAGACGAAATATGCATGTGCTCGACCTCACCCCTTACTGTACATTGCATACGTGCGTCCTCCCCTTCTCACCCCCCATCAAGTCGTAGGCAGTCATTTGTGTGTGGACATGAGTTGAATGCAATTGCGTTCACTGGGGTAAAGTCAATTTCTGAGCTTGCACAGCGCAAGATACATCACGCATCAAGAATGATGTCCGAAGATGTGTCAGGCCCTTAGTCCATAAGTTTGTAGCCTTCAAAAGGAAGATCTATGTGTGTCACTAGCTGGTATTGGCGCAACTGAACAGGGAGGCGCGGAGTCTAACGTACACCCGATATTCACTAGGGACCCCGCACGTTGGTTTGGACTTAGCTGCAGAGGGTATACAGGTCACAGTTCTCCAAGGCAGTGACCGGTGTACCGACAGTAGTAGACAGGCGTAGTCAGGCAATCCAGGTCAGAGCCAACTGAGCGGTGCAGTACACAGGGAGGATCCAGAGAGAAGTCAGGTCAAGCCAAATAGTCCAACCAGCCGGGCAGCGAGTTACCAAAATGAAACACAGGAGAATAGTAACAGGAAACTGAGTCAGAACCGAAGAACACTGCATTAGAAGTTCAGGAAACGCTGGAGCAGGAGTGAACCAATACTCTGGCACTAGACATGTGTCAGAGGCTGCTTTATATACCATAAGGTGCCTCCTGATTGGGTTAGGGAGATTTTGGCGGTCAGACTTGCTGACTGCCGACAGGTGAGCGGAGATAGCATCCCGCTGCTAGGCAACAGGACGCGGCTGCCGAGAAGGTGCAGGCGTCTGTCTCCTGCAACAAGTGTCAGTGCGGAGACGGCGCCTGACAATGTGAATGACATGGTCACCCATGTTTTGGCCCAAACCCAGTGCTTTGCCCCTTGCTTAGGGGGATATTTCATAGATAAAGACAGTTAGTTTTTTAATTTCCAAAACTCATCCCTTAACATTTGTCTGCATTAGATTCTTCATGTCTGCAAACCATTATGCAAAGCATGCATAGTGCATGTAGTAAATTATACACATGGAAAGTACACATGGTACTTGTACCATGTAAATAAATATTGACTTGATTAGGGGTGTACCTACCCCTTCTGTCACCTGAACCACCCCCTTTCTGCCACTACAAGACATACACCCTACAACCTCCATTAATGTGCTTCTAACACTAAAAAGAGAAAACGCATAGTGATTAAATAAAGACAGCCCCAACGACATGTTTTAACCTTCCTAACCTTGCAAATATTGATTTCACAATCCACTAAGTACCATGAGTATGCACAATGTTAACAAATGCATACATTCCCATTTATAATATTACCAAGGAACCTCAAATGTGCTAATTTATGCCCATTTGTGCTAAATGAGATCTTCTGCACCGCACTACTTTTTACAAGTGTAAATAATTCCTATATTGTCTGTTTACAAAGCAACGCAGAACAAAATCTCTCTGCATCTCCTGTTGAATGTGGTACTGCAGCTGTTGCGTTTTTTTGGGGAGGCTTAAATACCCCAAGCAATAATAGCATTAAATCATATTTAATAAATAAACTGATTAGTATTTTGGCCGGTCTTTTATGAAAGTTCAAAATGTGGGGTCGCAGCGTAAGCTGCACTTTGAGCTATAAAGGGACTCTTGCACTTGTTCCTCTATGCGCATTTCCAGGGGGACCTACGGTTCCGCAAAATCAGACACAGCTCCCCTTTTCCCGGAGCAGTTCCAAAACCGTGGGCTTACCCCTTCCTACGTGTAAGGCGATTTGCGCTAATAGAACTGTATTTGATGGAGTGCATTTTTTCCCCCTGTTCCTAAATGACCTCCGTTGTGACATTATCAATAATTATTTTTCCTGTTAGTTACTCTGCAAGAAATGGCACTTATCATCATTTTCATATTCAGCTATTAAAAATTCAGGTGAAGCCTATCCAGCTTATGAGACCAATTAAAAGCTGACTGATGTTTATGAAGTCGTAGGTCAAATTCATTCCATTCACACAAATGACCAATTTACAGGCACCTTTTGTAAACCGGGGGTCAGAAAATGAACATACTTTTTAAATAATATGTTTACATAAACAGAGTTTATGGGATTGAAAATCATTTATGCCTGTACATTTTAAAACATATTCTAGTTACATAAATAGAGTAAACTGTTGAACACTTTAAAAAAAAATAAATAGTTTGAACAGCTTTAATGTATTTTGGAAAAGCTGAGAATGTGATATAGGCTGGATAGTTGTTCTAGCCAATAGAGATGCAGGGATCATGATAACATGACCCAAAAATATATATTTGAAGAAGTCAATTATATTGTCAACTGTTCCCCACAGGTGGTTATTATATGGCAGTGCTGCTGAAATAAATATTATTTTCTGTTTATTTAATAGACAAGTGATATTAATATATGTATAAGCTTCTGTAAATAACATCTGTATAAATAGTGAATTCTGAGGTCATCGCTTATAATTGATGAGTTCTGATGTCATCACTTTAGTATTAATTAGGCCATTATGGGTATTATAAGGAATTATACACCTACTACTTTCAATTATTATTGATACCTTGTCTTTCTGTGGCCTTTATAAAGCACTTTGCTTCATGGTGTGTTTTTATATTGTCCATAACACTTCAGGTGCTTCAAATATCCTTATCCATATAATTTACAGTAGGGAGATATTACAACATATATAATGCTTATTTATATCTGTTAACCCACAGACAGAATGAGTACCAGAATTCTGTACTTTAAGAGATTAAAGTACTCAGTACAATCACATTAATTATGGGTCTCATAATCATTTCCAGAGGTACCAGGGGTAATTTACAACTGTTCCCTACATTAGAGTGTATCACACATCACATATTGTTAACAACAATTAGTCATGACAAAAAATAAGCTTTAGGAATAAGACCAGACTTGAATTTTTCTTTACAGAGTGATTTACATAAGCAGGAGTGGCATAGTGGCTAGTATTGCTGTCTCACAGCCCTGCGGTCATGGGTTCAATTCCAATCAGGGACCAATCTGTGTGAAGTTTGTATGTTCTTCCTGTGTATGCGAGGGTTTCCTCTGGGTGCTCCGGTTTCCTCCCACACTCCAAACAAATTGTGATAAGTCAATTGGTAAATCAATCCCCCTAGTGTCTGTGTCCGAGTGGTCGGGAGTATTGATTGTAAGCTCTACTGGGGCAAGCATGGCTTAATATGTATGTGCTATATAGATAAGTGTTAATAAAGAAAGTAATAAGAAATTAGTGTAGCAATGCATGCATTAGTTCTTTAAATGTGATTTAAAACAGAAATGGTATACTTAGTGTACCATGTGCAGCATAATGCAAGGTACAACAATAACATATATACCTGACATATGTTATGATAAATATAGGTACTTATTACAGCTGACACATCATCTGCCCCTCGTCAGTAAAGACCATAATTGCAGAGATTCCACCCTTACAAATTCAAAGTCACTGGATTATTTCCCATTTAGGAGATCCTTTTCATCAAATGCATTTATGACTATCAATATTCCTACCCCTAAGGATGTATATGTAATGGGGGGCAGATTTTGCTCCTATCCGGTCCACCACATTGTATGTAAACAACCATTTTGCCAGCTGACTGGGTTTCTGTTACCCTACCTTGTGTATTCCTATGGTAATAAAAAGGCAGCTGTAAGGGACTCTAAATAAAAAAAATCTATGCCCTCACTTGGCCGGGGCTATTAGGAACAACCTTGGTCATTATATCAATGTAGTGCCCGGCTATCCATCAAAGTGGTACCCAAAATGTGTGATCTGAGAAATTCTTATGTAATAATGCATATTGGTTATGTTATGAACACATTGTAATATGGTTATATAATCAGCTTATGTACTTAAACAGACCCAGGTGGGTCCCATGGGAGTGACAGTGTCAGGGAACGGGATACCATACCGGCTAACTCAGCTACCTGTTCACTCCTATCCTGGGAACAGGAAGTTAGCAAGGGCTTAAAAGTAGGAGGCTCTCTTCATCAATGAGTCCAAAGCTCCTCATCTCCATGAGTAAGGGACTTCTCTTTCACCGTGGACCATGACAGACCACACAAGCACCAGCCCAGCAGGCAGGAGATCAATGTGGTGCTGTTTTCCATCATTTCCCCCATTCCAATCCCTAACGGTAGCATGGCCAAAGCTAACGATCCCTATGTGGGAATATTTGAACTACTTAAAAATAAGCCTGCAAGAATCTCCCGCTGTTCCAGTTTGGGAAGAGCTTGAGTTTGGCTTCTACCAGCTCTGTTGGATGATTAATATATTGATGCAAGATGTGCTTAAACCTCAAGTTCCATCATCATTACTCCATCGAAGAAGCTTGTCGATCTCTCTGCCTGGTGAGCCTACTGGAGTATGGAGACTGGAATTTAGATCCCTACCATACTGACAGAGAGACTATTGGCCGAGTGGCCCAGGGACATGAAGAATTTACAGAGCAATAACAGCTGGGTTGGAGATTGCTACAGTTCAGCAATAAACTAATAACAGCTTGGCCAGAACACTATTAACAGCTTGGCCGGATATTCACCACCAGTTTAGCAAGGGCCAGGGACGGACTGGCCATCTGGCACTTCTGGCATTTGCCAGAAGGGCCGATGGCTGTGTGGGCCGGTCCAGTACCCTGCGCAGCGGTCATGTGAGTATTTGTATACTCACATGTTCGCGGCGCCGCAGCCCCCCCGCACTCACTTAAATTTTTTTATTTTTTTTCAAAGTCTTTTCTTTTTCTATTAGCAAAGGAGGGGGGCGGGCGGCTCCGGCGCCGCGATCATGTGAGTATACAAATACTCACATGATCGCGGCACTGGCGTCCACCCTCCCCCCCTCTTTTGTTTGCACTGAATGTCGGGTGTGACGTCATCACGTCACGCCCGTCATTCAGTGAGGAGCGGCGCCCGGAAGAAAGAAGAAAGGAGAGAAGACAGAAAAGAGAAGAAATACAGAGGTAAGTAAAAGAGAGTAGAAGCGAAGAGAGGCACACAGGAATACAGGGAGAAAGATCACACAGGAATACAGGGAGAAAAGCCACAGGGGAATAAAGGGAGAAAAGCCACAGGGGAATAAAGGGAGAAAAGCCACAGGTGAATAAAAGGAGAAAAGCCACAGGGGAATAAACGGACAAAAGCCACAGGGGAATAAAGGGGAAAAAAAACAGGGGAATAAAAGGAGAAAAGCCACAGGGGAATAAAGGGAGAAAAGCCACAGGGAAATACAGGGAGAAAAGCCACAGGGGAATAAAAGGAGAAAAGCCACAGGGGAATAAAGGGAGAAAAGCCACAGGGAAATACAGGGAGAAAAGCCACAGGGGAATAAAAGGAGAAAAGCCACAGGGGAATAAAGGGAGAAAAGCCACAGGGAGAAAAGCCACAGGGGAATAAAAGGAGAAAAGCCACAGGGGAATAAAAGGAGAAAAGCCACAGGGGAATAAAAGGAGAAAAGCCAAAGGTGAATAAAAGGAGAAAAGCCACAGGGGAATAAAGGGACAAAAGCCACAGGGGAATAAAGGGACAAAAGCCACAGGGGAATAAAGGGACAAAAGCCACAGGGGAATAAAGGGAGAAAAGCCACAGGGAAATACAGGGAGAAAAGCCACAAGGGAATAAAAGGAGAAAAGCCACAGAAAATAAAGGGAGAAAAGCCACAGGGAGAAAAGCCACAGGGGAATAAAAGGAGAAAAGCCACAGGGGAATAAAAGGAGAAAAGCCACAGGGGAATAAAAGGAGAAAAGCCAAAGGTGAATAAAAGGAGAAAAGCCACAGGGGAATAAAGGGACAAAAGCCACAGGGGAATAAAGGGACAAAAGCCACAGGGGAATAAAGGGACAAAAGCCACAGGGGATAAAGGGACAAAAGCCACAGGGGAGAAAAGGCACAGGTGAATAAAGGGAGAAAAGCCACAGGGGAAATAAGGGAGAAAAGCCACAGAGGAATGAAGAAAGGGGGGGGGGTAAAAGGGACTGGGTGATGAAGAAAGGGGGGAGATAAAAGGCACAGGAGGATGAAGAGGGGCAAAAGCAGCATGGCAGAATGTGATGAAGGGGGTAAAAGTAGCATGGAGGGCGCAGTGTGATCATAAGGGGGCACAGTATGGTGGTGATGAAGGGGCTGTTTGCAGGGAGGGTAATATGTTTATTTATTAAATGTGAATACTATTATTTTGATGTTGGGGCTGTAGTGAGGCCTAATTTTAAAACGTGGGTGCTATATTGATTTAACAGCGGTGCTGCTTGGAGTTTTCTAAATTTCATGTACCCTTTTTTTTCCAAATAGGGCCCCCAATATTCCAGGATCCAGACAAGCAGCAACTGATCTAAAGACACCAGCAGCCACAAGTCAGGTAGGAGAGAGCAGGACAGTCTGCCAACTGTCCTGAATTTAGTGGGTGACTGTATCGCTTAGTCAGGATTTGGTATGACTGCAAGGACAGTTGGGAGGTATGTCCTGCTTCACATTGTACTGCTTGTGAAGGCAGAACTGTGTGCACCTAACAGTAGTGCTCACGGTATTGCGTGTGTATTTGTTGAAAATGTGTCTAGTAACCATATTACATATAGGAGCCCCCCCTGTCTTAAGTGCCTAGGACCCCCCCCCTTTCCCCCCAAGCCTTAATCCAGCTCTGGTTAGTAGGAGGAATCTGATAGTTGCTCCCAGTCCCCGGACAGGACACAGCCTGCAGAGCAAGCCGAGGAGCTCTAACTCTCATGAGATTTATTAATCTTGTGAGACTCAGAGCTTCCCTGCTCACTCTACAGGAAGTTCTCATCCTGATGAGTGTCAGAAGCGTAGATAAGTACAGTGGACTAGGGTGTTGTAATGTGTTTCTGGGGTGGGGGTGGCGTGATGTGGGTGGGGAGGGCCTGATAAATGTAATGTTTTATTATAATGTATATATCAATGCCCCATGTCGACCACGCCTCCAACATAATGTGGCCACGCCCTTTGCGCCATCGCCGCTGCGCAGCGTCACCAACAGAGGTGGGCCTGTATGCTTCAAATGCCAGGGCTGATTTTTAGTCCCAGTCCGGCCCTGGCAAGGGCTATTAGAAAACATAGCAGTACCACTGTAGACTTGTATGTTTTAGTGAGTACCCCAGCAACTGTCGGTAGGACCGCATTTTCAGCGATAGTTTGGCCTGGGACTTAAACAGGCCGGCCCACCTGGTGATTATAGCTAATCTTATAGCGTTTAAGAAGATATATATATATGTGTGTGTGTCTGTGTTGATGGAATTCAATTGAAAGCTCTTGTGAAGACACTGATTGCAAGAAGTACTGTGCAGAAGCTGATATACCAGAATAACCTTCTCTAATTATACAGCATTGATAGATTTATAGATGTAGACGCCTATGTTTTTTTTTCATGAGGAAATAAAGTTAGCAAATGCTTTATGATTATTGATGCCTGTACAATTAGTCCGTTTACATGTTTTTTCCATAACTGATACAGTATGACAATCTACCCCCCTTATATCTTTGTTAGGAGAGATGTATGTTGCTATGACAACCTGCTTCGGTACTCACTGACGACCATGTGACCATCTTGTGTGTCAATGCAAAGTGTAGAGGAACATTTCACTGCTGTTTTGTGCGCCTGTGTATTGAACGCTGAGCTTTCATAGTCTTTGTCTGCACATTACAGGCCATGAAAAGGCAGAATTCCTGGTACACAGTGGAGTAACTATCATCTATAGCAGTGGCGGAACTACCATTGGTACAGAACATGCGGTGTAGCGGGGCCCTTGATGATAAGAAAGCGCATATGCCACTGGCCATAGGGATCTCTTTTTTTTTTACAATCCTCTTTTAACCATACATGTTCTGAATCTACTGAGACTTGTATTCTTTAGTCTTCTGTCTGCCTATATTGTAAATGAATGAATAAACAAGTGATTGTGATAAAATATCTATAGTTACCGGGAAATTCTGCCAATTGTTCATTATTCTATAGAAATCTACACTCATCATATCCATCATAATGTAGAATTTATGCTTTTGCATGAATCCAGCAAGCATAGAGAAAGCAGTAGGCTCTCAAAGGCACTGTAGCCTCATAAAATATAATTGCTTCATTATACAGAGGAATGTATGCAGGTCATAAGGGTCTATTTATTATAGGGCAAAAAGCCAAAAGGGTGTTTTCGTGGAGTTAGGGCTTCACCCTATATATCAAGGGGCCCTAAAATTTACTGAGGTTCGCCCATTCAGAATGGAGATATCTGAAGAAAACAATGAAAAATGCTTTATTTTTAGAATAAAATATTTTTTTTAATGGTTAGAAATAACAATGAGTTTCTACTATTTATTTATTTATTAAAAATAAATAAATTTGTGGAATTGAAAAGTCAAGTCCGGTCTTTCATGCGCATGCGTTAAGCGGCTAACCGGGTCACGGATGCCCATATTCTCACAGACTGGCCAGAAGAAGCACTAAGTTAACTCTTACCAATGTGGGCCAGTATTGCTGAAGCGACTGAGTATCATTAATAATTTATGGTGATAGGTGATTTTCTATTGTGACCCACAGCGGATAAGTGGAGGTAGAAAATCAGCCATATCACCACATATTAATAAATAGACCCCTTAGTGGTATATGATTTATCATACTATAGGGTATATTTACTAAACTGTGGGTTTGAAAAAGTGGAGATGCTGCCTATAGCAACCAATCAGATTCTAGCTGTCATTTTGTAGAGTGCACTAAATAAATGACAGCTAGAATCTGATTGGTTGCTATAGGCAACATCTCCACTTTTTCAAACCCGCAGTTTAGTAAATATACCCCTATGTGTGCAAATGTTTGGACATGTGCCTGCTCATTTTATCAGTCCTTTCTGGACTGACCCCATCACCAATGATGTCAACCCCACCTTCCCTCCCCACCAATGACATCACTCATACACCATGTCACCTGCCTTTGCGTTCAAGCTAGTTTACAGATGTGCTCTGGGAGAAGGTAAATATAGGAAGAGAAGAGAAACAATGTCAACTCTACTGAACTGTGAGAAAACTGACTTACTAACACCTTCATAGAAACCAGTGTTCATCTTATATCAAAAATATTTGTATACATTCATCCTAAATTTACATCTCACAAATACAATGGAAAAACAAAATATATCCTAACATTTTTCTAAGGCTCCATTTTGGAGGTGTAACCTGCATGAACTAGACAGGAGATTTACCTTGGGGCTGATCTCCTCTATAAGTCTACTCCACAGTGTCTCAGACCAGACCAGAATTGGATGTGATGACACTAAGCATTGAGTACTTCATAAATATTCATGCATCTGTCTATTATGTCAACAGTCTGACACTGTACATTTAGATTGATAAGCAGTTTAGTTATTGAATTGTAGGGGAATGGGTATTTTCAACATGATAGACCTAACGGATCTCCTTTAACGATCTTGCTTTGAAATTGTTCTTCAATGTATAATTAAAGTTTTGCGTTTCTAATTTGTCATAGATGCAGCATTTGCTGTTTAAGCAAAGAATAGTTTCATGCCTATTGAGTAATCTTTGCTCCCTGGTTTAAGATAAGCCAATTGAATATATGAATTTCATTGGCTGTGATCAGGTGCTGTGATGTCACAGCAGCTCTGGGGACCAATCAGAAGCTCCAGATGTATTTATTTACAGTCATAGATGACAAGTCTTTAACAGGTGACACAGTGACAGTGATTCATTAAAAACATTTCTTTGTAGCAATACCATGTTCAAATTTCTTCCACAGTACACTGTGATAACACATTTCTTATTAGATACTCTCTCTTATTCTCTCTCTCGCTCGCTATGTTTATGAAGATTATTGTCAGGTAGGAAAATTACTGCAATGTTATGTTTGCTGCACACTATTATAAAAATAATTTAGAGAATTCTATTTCTAAAAAAACCTGTGGTCACAAAATATATCAGCCTTTTATGGTCAGCTTTGTTGTGACCCAATTTGTGCATCCAATACTCTGTAAAATAATTAAATACATTATTTAATGCTATTATTATATAGGGAGGTTTTGAGATTTCCCCTTGCGTTTCTGTATTATATTTCACCAAGTAAGAGGGTGAGTAGTCCTACCATAGACCGATATTGTATCAAGCTTACCATTAAAAATACAAATAACCCCTAATTTCTGTGAATGCTAACATTATTAAGATATAAATTTAAAATATATATTTTGCAAAAATACAAATTTAAATACAACAGGCTATGTCGATAAATTTGATTGCACATAGTTTTAGAAATAATAAAAGTGGGATTGTATTACATCTGTATACAACTCCATAGTTCTTTTTTGCTAATTCAAGTGGAAAGACTATATTCATTATAACGGCAATACAAAATAGCATTTTGAACTATATATGCTTTATTAAATAATCATGGTCAAGTCAAATCCAGTAATCACCATTGTAAATTGAAGCTGCTGTGATATATTCTATGTTACATTGTATAAATGGTGGCAAAAATTGTTTGGACAATTTAATCTCAAATAAAAAAACAACAAACTTTTATTTAATGCCTGATTTATCAAGAAACATGTCAATATTTGTATTATTAATTATTATTATTAATATTATTATGTTGTGCCATAAACCTAGAACAATTCTGCCAAAAGATATAGTACGGTGACTATAGTCGTAGGTAAATATTTACATTTTTAAACAAAACATTCTTTATATACAATTTACTAACCTCTGCCCTAAAGTAACAAAATGATAATAATAAAAATAATAATCACTGCAAGTACAATAGATCAAATTGATGCTACACAAAGCACTGCTGTAAAAGAAATAAAGAAAAAACTACTTACTTAGACCAGATCCTTTAGTAACAACACCAGGGTACTGGTTAGCGTGACATAAAGTGATGTATTTTCAAGGATGATACCAATTGCTTAGTGTTGTCTTAGCTTAGACACAGCATTCTGCACAGAACACTGTGTATTCTGCATCAGATCTGCACTATACACAAAGCATTTCCTCCTGCGTGTGACGTCACAGCCTCTCAGTGGTCGATGCTGGCTGTCTGATCACACGGGACTTGTGTCTGAGTGAGGCAGAATCTCTGTGATTACATAGGTTTTTTTTAAATTAGAGTGGCAGGGGAAACTAATGGGAGAAGATGAACTGTGCATATGGAAAATGAGGAGCATGGCTTCAGGAAAAGCAGAGGCAAGATTTGCAAGCTGTGACATGGAAATCATAATCAAGAAACATAAAGCTAATAAATAGATGTTATCCTGGAGAAGCTGAAAATTAAATCCTAAAATTCGAATTATAATCACACTTTCAAGTGTAAATATTGTAAATGACAGTAAGTTCTTTGTTTTACATTAATGACAATGGTGTTGCAATAGAGAGTATAGAGGGAGTCGATGCTCAGACTATGTATCGAGGCTCTGGGGACGTTAGTTACGCCACAAATTAATTATTTTGTATCCAGATTTCCAGCCCAAGGCTGGGTACACACTACAGCAAAATTATAACAATGCCATGTTTTCAGCAATTTTACCAGAGACTAAAAAAATAAAAAGTCCCAATCAACATGCTGATTTCTATGTATTGAAGTTTTACACAATTTACTGTCAGATCTGTGTTCTTCATCTGTCATAATCATCGGCAGGAAAGATCCTGACTCTGCGCACCCCATAGAGATCAATGGACCCTGCGATTGTGAGTGCATATACACTGCAGGATTAAAACAACATTCTTTCATCGTCTAACAAGATTTTTAGTATTAATTTAAATATCTCGTTCAAGGATACGATGGGCTTTGGAACAATGATTGTTCATTGTTGCAGGGTACGCACTAATGTGATATTGGGCTAACCGGTCGTTTATTGTCTGATTGGCCCGATAGTCATCCTAAAACACTGTAATGTGTGTGTTCTCAGCCCAAGTCATGAGGAACAACACGAATAGTCCTTTCCATTTACAGCTGAAATTGTCTGTAGGCCAATGGTTATCATGGTGAGGAGGTTGACTTAGGAGTTCTCTATAGGCCAGACTGACACCGTTCTATAGAAATATATGAACCAGGGGCCTGATTCATTAAGGATCTTAACTTAAGAAACTTCTTATTTCAGTCTCCTGGATAAAACCATGTTACAATGCAAGGGGTGCAAATTAGTATTCTGTTTTGCACATAAGTTAAATACTGACTGTTTTTTCATGTAGCACACAAATATCAACTTTAAATTTCAGTGTACAAATAAGCTATCAAGTATTTGTGTGCTACATGAAGAAACAGTCAGTATTTAACTTATGTGCAAAACAGAATACTAATTTGCACCCCTTTCATTGTAATATGGTTTTGTCCAGGAGACTGAAATAAGAAGCTTCTTACGTTAAGATCCTTAAGCCCAATGGTTATTTAAGTCAGTAAAACAGATAAATGCAAAGCATGCATTGCAACAGCTGGAATTTTATTTGAAATATTTTCACTTTCTTAACAAGTCCGGAAAGTTTCATTCCCAAGAGTGGATGTTTGATATCTTTAGCAGAACATCATAATTTCACTACTGTTAAACATTAGGGGGTTAAACGTGTTTTGGACTCAGGAAGATAATGGACTCTCTTCCAACAACAACACCTGCTTATTTTCATGTCTGGACATCCATACTCATATTTCATACGGGATTACTTAGACACTGGTGCTAATTTATGAAAGTAATGCTTACAAGCAAATTTGTGTGCACATCCTATCTTCATGATTATTGTGATTTTTTTAACATGGGACTTTTGCACTAGTGAAAACAGCACTAAACACCCCATCATCAATTTAAACATTTTTGCAAGCCTTAATCTTTTAGCTTCTGAAACCAAGAGTATATTTCAGCTACCTTTATTTCAAGAAAAACATATTTCAAGGAGAAAGCAAAGCCTGTATTTGCAACAAATATATATAAAAGGCAGTGTATAGCTGGGCTTAACAATACACCTGAAATTATTGTAGTTTTTATAATTAACAAATATGTCCACAATGCTTTATTTCACTGGAAAGCAGCAGGTTGCCATATTATTGGGGAGGTGCTTGCCTAAACAGCCAAACGTTGTCATATGGGCTTGCATGCCTTCTCTGCAGAAGTGTACTTAAGTGGTGATTTGATATGCAGGGATGGGCCAGTAACTTAAATGAGTGCAGTCTGAGAATTTTAACCTGTAACTGTCCTAAAGATGTTGGAGGGGCTTCAGTTTCCTGTAATGGAGTGTAGGAATAATATGATTTTGTTAAATGCATTGTGCATTATATTTCGCTGAGGCGCAATTTAACAACCTGAAACAAATTGGTGCTAGAAGTGGGTTTGTACAAAGAGGAAATAATTTTTGTGATGCTTGTTGGCATGTTGGGGACTAATTTTTATTGGTATTCCCTGGTACAATGCAGGGGAGTTAAATTACATTGCTGCAAGACACAGGGACCAGGAGAATTGTTGTTGACATGGATTGTCAGAATTTAGGATCTGGAAGGGGACACAATATTATTGTCCCTACAAGAACCTATAGATCTGGGTAGTGTCACTATAGATCCACAAGTACATTTACAAATGAGATGTTTGAGAAACATATTACAAAACAATACACTGCTAGACATTGTGCAAATGATTATTGCAGAAGTATAGCAGAATCCTGATAAGCCAATAGATGTTACCCCTTGTCATACAGTAGGTGAAGGAATGCAGCATATGAAAGAGTTGTGCAACATTGCTGTGGTGTCTCGAAGCAGCTGGCTAATGGTAAGTAAGAATGGATCCCAGTAGTTGGGGCAGAAGGGCAATCGAAAAAATGTAACTGGAGATGTCGCCAGTAAGTCAGAACCAGATTGGGAAGTTGGACATGCCAGTGGAGTCAGAGCCAGGAGGATTGCCCTACAAAGCCAAAGTTGGTGCACAGGAGCTCAAACAGAGATTACAGTAACACTGAGTTAAGGTACGATAATTTGGCAGTTTGTGCAATTGTCTGCCAGGCTTAAATATCCCCAAAATGCAAAGAATTGGCTAGAGATAGGAAGTGGACTGAACTGTGCAAGTTCCAGATACATTTATAAGATAAGTTATGAATTAAGAGAGGATGAAATAAGAGCTGAGATAAACAGTGACTCACCAAATAAGTACCAAACCCAAAAGACCCGGGATCAACTCTAGGGTCCTGATTCATTAAGGATCTTAACTTAAGAAACTTCTTATTTAAGTCTCCTGGACAAAACCATGTTACAATGCAAGGGGTGCAAATTAGTATTCTGTTTTTCACATAAGTTAAATACTGACTGCTTTTTTCATGTGATAAGTGCTCCAAACAAAGCACTTATTTTGGATAATAACATGAACTGTGTTAACGTTACGGCTCGATCCTGGGCATCAGCTGGTTTCCTTATTCTGAAAGGTGTCTTTTATGAGTATGGACCCATTGCTTACTCTTAGTATCCTGCATATTCTACTGTATTAAACTGTAAAATCATCCATGAGACATGAACAATCTCTAGCCTTATCTCTGCTATGTAATGCAGAAAAACAAGCTTTAGGGACATCTTTATTGGGGATTTCAGTTTTAGGTGTATACAATGAAAGGGTAATAAACAGCATTGCTTGTGGTTTAGCAGAAAATATTATTGTCACTAGCACAGCTATTGCCTTATTAAACAATGAGTTACGAGAACACTGAGAGCGGACCTTAGAAAAATCGCTTGCACAAGATTTTCTGGTAATAAAAGTAGGATCTGGTTGTCAGCAAAAATGTATAAGAGTTGAAGGACAACGTAAAATGTGATAAGAGAAACAAAATGAATTTTCATTGTTTGGATTGCTTTATCTCTGGGAGAAATGGTTCTAGAAGGTGCCTTCGTTTTTATACTATTTTTGTACTGTTTTTATCAGACGCCGTCCCCGCGCCTCCTCGCTAGCTGGGGACAGTCATCTTCCTGTCACGGAGCGCCCCGTTGCTAGGCAACGGAGACGCTCCTTCCGGCGGGCCACTGTGCATGCGCGCCCATTGCCCCAGCAACGAGACGCACTTCCCCGCTTCCTTCGGCGGTCAGCGCGTCTGACCGACGACCCACTGCCCACCAATGAGAGCAGACTCTTCAATATATATATCCTATCCACTAGGGTGCCAGAGCAACTAGTTTCCTTATTCTAGCCTCCAGCGTTTTGTGTATATATATATATACATATATCCTGATAGTTCTCCAGTGTACCGACCCAGCTTCCCTGACTCTGATTTGGATTCTCCCTTGGTTCTGCATATACTCTCTGGATTTGACCTTTGGCTTGTTGACTACTCTCTGCCTACTGATTTGATACTTTATCTGCCCGCACGGTTCCAGACCTCTGCTAGTACGACCGCGATTACCACCGCCATCTCGCAGGTAGCTTCCTGGGAGGGCCGCGACCTACACGTCTTTTGCCGCGAAAACCAAACTTCCTTGCGGGGGTCCCTGGTGAAGACCGGCGGCGTGTCAATACCCGCAGGTGCCGCAATCTTTCCTTGTGACATTTTTATTTTCATACTACTAAAGTATCTTAGCACTGTATATATGAAATGCACTGCAGAAATATTATCACTGAAAGTATACAAACTTGATGGCGCTTACACCCATTACATGTCAAGAGGTGGAATGTAACTGGGGTGAAACAGTTAATAGTGATTCATGCTGTGCCTGTTTAGAACTACACACATTTTAGGTAAACATAGAAACATAAAATCATAGAATTTGACTGGCAGATAAGCTGACCTCAAACCCTATTTGATCCTTAGTTATTTGTAAGGATATCCTTATGTCTATCAATTTTTCCCCATATTTCCACTGAACCTACTTCCCTCCAGTGTCAGTACATGTCCTCGTGTTCTAATACTTCTCTTCCCTTGAAGAATGTTTCCCTCCTGTACCTAGTTAAAACCCTAGATAAGTTTAGCTTCTCATGATTATTCACAGGGATACTATTGTTTAGAGTAGGAATATTAGAGATAAGAACAACTAATTATTTTTGTTATTATTATTATATGCTGAATTTACTGAATGTACCAAATTTCTAACTGCAGCATTAGTGATGATGTGTCATCCTTTGTTGCAGTGAGATATGCACCATGTATATTGGGTAGGGAAGCTTCTATGCTCAGGAAATTCACTGTGGATATCTTTGGGGTTATTTGCTTCCAAAATGCAAATATAATATGTGTTCTGCAAAAATGTTAAATGTAGGTGTTTATTTTGAGTTGCACATTTCTAAAGATACAAGCAATTTTAAATATATATATGTATATGTGGCCGCATGAAGCACAAGCTCTCAAAGCCTGGACAAATTGCAGTTAATGGGGATAACCAGTGTAGGGTCCCCACCAAAAGCTGAAACCAGCACCAGGCTATGACAGGCTGGGCCGGTCACACTATAATAGGGAAACCCTGCAGCATGAGGTTCTCCTGTTACAGTGGGACACAGCCCCAGACTATTCAGCACAAGCCTGAATTCCCTAGGAGAAATGTTAGGATGTAAATCTGCTTTGCACCCTACCCAGTTCTGTTATGTACTTCAGATACATTCGTGAGTCTCCCTCTGAAAGAACTATTCCCTGCATTCCTGCTTGCAATCAGTTCTGAGCTGCAGTGCAGCTTGTGATCTGATTGGAACACCTCACTATAATAACTCTCACTTGCCATGCACTGATGTGTGTGATAGCGTTTGCTGTTGACACTCATGCTTTTGGTTCATGTATCTTGAGCTGTTTGTTCCTGTCTTTGGCCCTTGTATCCTGACTTGTTTGTTTTGTGCCATCATTGAATCCTGTATCCTGACCTATTTGTTCCTAGCCCGGGATTTGTTTTCTGTTTTTAATGTTGAAATTGTATCCTGATTTGTGAACTGCACCACACAGATTTTCTAGTTGTGGTTCTGCTCATTCTGGACACTTGAGACCTGGTTGCTACATTCAGTTTGTTTCTACCTTGCATTGCCCACAGACTGTGTTATCTTGCATCAGAAATATCTTCAGTGTTCATGTTCTGCATTACCTCAGACTGTCATATTTCTGCATCATTCCTGTGTTACCTTATATTCATCATACTAGCAAAACTTCAGAGACTGTATTTATTTCATGTCTGTTTGTGAAGTCTGTGTGGAACTACTGATTCCAGCAAGTCCTGGCAACCATAAACTGCTTGAATTTGCTGGCCCTTGTAAAACTACAAGGGCCAGTATACCCATGTTTGCCATAGCGCCTAATTCCATGGGGATTCTCCTCCTTCTAACAGCTGTTATTTCAAAGGGAAATGACAGATATATCTGTGGCTGTATCCACCTCAAACTATACAGAAGAAAAACAGCGATGAGGAAGAGATTTCTTCAGTAATAAAATTAATTGCAATTCTAAGTAAGGAAGAAATAACTTATCTAGTGAGAACCGGTTAGCTAGAAAACAATATTTATTTTCCTATAAAATAGAAAACAACAGATTGTAAACTCAGCTGCTGATAAGCAGCTAAAGCTGATAGATTATAAATAAAATAACCAGAGATAACAGTGAATGACCAAAATCACACCATGGTGTTGACCCTAGTCTCTCTCTCTCTCTCTGTCTGTCTGTCTGTCTGTCTGTCTCTCTCTCTCTCTGTCTCTCTCTCTCTGTCTGTCTCTGTCTCTCTCTCTCTCTCTCTGTCTGTCTCTCTCTCTGTCTCTCTCTCTCTCTCTGTCTCTCTCTCTCTCTCTGTCTGTCTCTCTCTGTCTCTCTGTCTGTGTGTATGTTAGGGAATTTAGACTGTAAGCTCCAATGGGGCAGGGACTGATGTGAGTGAGTTCTCTGTACAGCGCTGCGGAATTAGTGGTGCTATATAAATAAATGGTGATGATGATGGTGTTCTATGTCACAAATACTTTAGTAGACTACATTCCAGGTTATGTCCCTAATTCCTGGTGAGCTGGTAGGCTACATTTTCATGGATACTTCTACTCCCACAAATGGCTATCATCATTGGGGCTGATTTAGAGTTGTACGTGAGTGTATTTGCACTTCATACTTATGTGTCATAAAATTGATCACACTGCGCATGCGCACAACTTGCACCAGTATTTCCAGGTGCAAGTATCTGACACTGGCGGAGTACGGTAAGGTTGTGGAGACCTTACCATTGCCCTTTCAGCCTCATCTGTAGTTTGCTTTCCATGTAACGCTTGAAAATGTTACTTACGGATTGTAAATTATGCGCCATGTAACAACGCAGCGGGCATTTCTGTGCTATAATTAAGGTTGCACATAGTGTCTTACTCAAAATACAGATGTCCAAATGCAAATGTGCACAAACACATTTGCCTATATGTAAAGCAACAACTTTTACCTGCAACGCTCAGTCAGATCCTTTATGTGTAGACAACAGGTGCACTTTATATGCTAACTTCACTCAAAAAGACAAAATTAGCATTGGCTACCTTGAGTTAAAATTGTCACTTTTACTTCATGCTGTTTGAAACAAGCTGAGCAGGGGGTAAATGTATCAATGTCCGGATTCTTCAACTCCGGCGAGATCAGCGTCTTCAGCGCTTAAATTTAAAGCGGCGCTGCCTTGTAAAGCGAAACTTCCCTTTACAAGGCAGACATTGATACATTTACTCCCAGGTGTCAATGCCCCTTCCCCCAAGAACTTCACATTCACCTGACAACATGGTAAAATGATTTCAGACTTCAATGGGCAGGGAAAACTTGTTTGCCATCTAAATGTCACTTTTGTGGAGAATTTATTTTCAGGGAATATGAACATTTTGATGAAGGCAGATATGGATCCTCCCTGAAATTCCTGATCTTGCCCTTTGCTATTTATATAAAAAAAGAGTTTGTCGTAATTTGTTAATAAATCCTTTGTTATACAAACGTATTTTCACTGACAGTGCTATCCACTGAGAGAAATTATAGTGGCATCACCCAATCAGCAAAGGGTTGATTTTTTTCGTTTTACTGTAAATGGCTCATGTGATTGGAGGGTGTACTTCAGTAATTGTAACTGTCATCTTAGTGTGACTTATGTAGAGCAATCTAGCCAGGAGCAACATGTCCCTCGAAATTGTGTTCACAAGTGACAGCTATGTCGTTAATACATCTTCAAGAGATCATACAGTGATGCATGGAAATATGTAAAATGTTTTGACTGTCTGGTAAACCAATTCCTAAATGCTAGCTTTGGTAGTTACTAAACTCCAGAATATAGGACAGTTGTTCACAGGAATTCTATTTGTAAGAAGAGATTATGAACAATTGGCACATGTTCTTTGAACAGGTAACAGTAACTTAGAAAACATGTTTATTGATTTGTTCTGTATGCTGCTCATCACTAATACTATATCATCATAGATTTCTCTTTTAAAATGTAAATTATGGTGTATAGCAAGATGAGCAATATGTGGCTCTTCAGCTGGTTAAATGCCTTGCAGGACATACTGGCAGTTGTAGCTCCACTAAAGCTGTAGGGACACAGGGGTCCTGAGTCATTAAGGAAAGTAAGGCAAAAAAAAGTAGTAAATGTTCTCCGGGACAAACCATGTAGCAATGCAAGGGGTGCAAATTAGTTTATTATTTTGCACATAAGTTAAATATTGACTGCTTTTTCATGTAGCACACAAATACTTGATGGCTTTATTTGTACATTGAAATTTAAAGTTGATCTAGAACATGTCCTACTCCAACTATAAATCTGTCCCCAGATTTTAAATTTACCTCCCCCTCCAATGCAACATGGTTTTGCCCAGGTGCATAGTTGCTAATTTTTTATGCTTTGCTCTACTTAATGACTCAGGCCCAGGATGTCTAGTGTTTGGAAGCAATTTCTGCACAGCTGGAATGTAAGTTCAAATTGCACAAGCGCCATCTAGTGGCTATTTCTGTAGATAGCATTTTGTTTCTCAGCAATATCAACACTGTTATTCTTATAGGATATACTTTTCATGTTTAATAAAACAAATTAAATGAAACAAAGCATTAAAATATATGGCATAAATACCTGGCTGCCTATATGAATGCAAACACTAAGCATATAACATGGGAGAGACACACAAATCTTGCAATTAATCCAACTGGTATATTTCATTTAATACAGGTATCTGTCATCTGGAAACCTGATATCCAGTGAGCTCCAAAAACCAGGAAGAAAAATATGCAAATAATTGTTGGTTTTTGATAAGTGGACTTGGTCATTAGAGTTTCCTCACAGTCACTGTGAAATAATTGGTCAGACTCTGCCAAACACATTAATTAGGAGCATAATGCCAGTGTTGGGAAAGACGGGTAAATCCAAATGTAATTTAGTCAATATTAGGTATGGTGTTGTAAATTAAGGGGGGAAAACCCTTATGTCCCAAGTATTCCATATAATAAGTCACATTCCTATATTTCAGCATGTTGGTAGGGCACATATTCAGAAAGGTGAGCTGCACTCTACCAAAACACTGACATGCTGAATTAAGAAGTATCCATTGATGAAATAAGGCATTCTAATCATCTCTTCTATTCAGGCGCGGGTTGGCAGGTTTCAGCCCGGGGGGCTCACAGGCCGCAACACGTGACACGCAATGCGATGACGCGTGTCACATGATGCGGTCGCCTGTGCGCTGACGCAGCCGCATCGCGTGTCAAGTGATGCGGCCGCCGGTAAAATTAACCTATTACTGCATCCACGGGGGGACGGGGGGACGGGGGGGGGGGTGGATGGCCGGCCCGAACAGCCGTTAGACTGAGCGGCCCGCTGCCCCCCGCCTCCCAGTCCAGCCCGCCCCTGCTTCTATTCCATGTTGTACTGTATGCAGGCTTCTATGCATTGAGGCAAATATGGAGGAAAACAGCAGCACATTTAAACTCTTTCCTCCATATGTGCCACCCTCTTCTGTGCGTCCTAAACCAGTGTCGCCTCTGAATTGGTGGAGCAAACCCAAGAAATTAGAAAAAAAAACAAGAAACATAATAGCAGTGCTAGGTGATTTCTCTAACTGGTAGAAATAAAAAAATTATATACTATATAGTATGACTAATTAACCATGATCTGTGTCCCTGCTATATGTCTTGAGCAGGGGCAAACGCAGAATTTGTAGAGGGGGGTTCCACACTACGCCGCCAGTGGGTGTGACCAGCATGCATGGGGGCGTGGCTATAATTTTAGACAGTGCTTGGCTGCTTTTCAACTCTTCCTATCCCCATAATATACATGGACAATGCTGCGTGCACTACTGTTAGGTGCACGCAGCTCTCCCTTTTCAAGCGGAGCCGTGTGAAGCGGGGGCAGGGTCCATCCACCTCAATTATACAGTGCCCAAGGCTTGGATGGGGGGTTTCCAGGCACTAGGACCCCCCCTCAGTTTGCCTATGTTGAGGTAACCTTCTTTAACAGGTAATGTGGAACACAAGATATATTATTCAGCTTGCTGGAGATCGTGTAGCAAGGGCACAGCAGTTAACCTGATCAGCGTTGCTTTGACATTGTTATACTCTTTGTTTCAAATGCTATTGTATTTATTTTAACATGCCCAGCTGATTAAAAACAATAGTTAATGAAAAATTCCTACAGCACATCCTACACAAATGAAATATGTTCATTATATCAATGGAAAAACCTATCCAGGATGTAGGTGAAATGTAATACAGTAACATCGTTGTGTGATACCGTTTGCCCATGTCTGGTTCGCGAACTAGGTGCAAATGCTCCAATTTTATAAAATAGTGAATACAGTTGAATAGAAAAAACAACAGATTGGTAGGCAAAATCGTTCAAAATTGTGTCATATTTATTCAACCTCATATAGGACTCATTCAAAGTATTAAGGACATCAACATTTTCTACAGGCAGGTGACCAATACATTCAAGCTTTGTTCAATTTCCTTCTTTGCTAATTTAGTTATCAGCTAATGTTAGGCGAATGGCATAGAGGAATGCCCCATATTGTTTTGCATTTTACATGTCAAAAAAGTTTGTGATATTATATGACTTACTTTAACAGGACTTAGTTACTTTATGAAAAAGAAGTGTCCATTATGTTTGGTCAATATGTCTGTCTGTACTCAATAATTATCCTCTCCTATTTACGTGATTGCTCACATTTTAAAATGAAAACACACAAAACAACATCTTTATTTAAAACTGCAAGTCAAAGTAGGGTGAAAAATCACCCAGGGGGCCATTCACCGGAGCCCTGGAGGCTGCTGCATACAGCCACATTCCTGGGGCCCCATGGTACGTCTCACAGCCCTGGCTGTAGATGCTGCAGAAAGGGAGGGGGGTGCACTTGTGAGCTGGTCCAAGCAGTAGCGCTGTCACAGATATTTCGGCACCTGTCTGGTCATCTCACACACATACAACGTTGACACAACTTTAAATTATTTTTCCAGACAGTGGACAAGTTAATAATAATATTTAGCAAATTATATTATTATAAATGAAGGGGTTTACTGTA
Source organism: Mixophyes fleayi (assembly GCF_038048845.1). Taxonomy (NCBI): domain Eukaryota; kingdom Metazoa; phylum Chordata; class Amphibia; order Anura; family Limnodynastidae; genus Mixophyes; species Mixophyes fleayi. Next base: position 129,193,512 of record NC_134408.1, read on the forward strand.
ATCTGCTGGAATTCCCTATATGTATAAAATGTGTATAGGAAGTAGATTACCTGTGAATATACAATAACTATAGGTTCCAAGATAGCTTTCCAGTGGGTTTTCAACCTCGACCCATATATCTATATATATATATATATATACATATATAAAGATATATATATATATATATATATATTGGAACACAAAAAGACAGGGGGCGCCAACATAGTGCATTACAATAATTTAAAAATGCAAATACAACTCCAAAGATAGGTTTTATCCGTACCAGATGGTGGTAGACTGATAGCCAAATAGAATATAGTTCTTGCTAGAGACACTGGAAATCTGTACCAAGCCTGGATGGCAGATGGAACCTTCCAATATGATGAAATGATGATCAGAAAGCACCTGTGGAAAGATTTAAAAAGCTGCTTCCTCTCAGCAAATAGACAGGGTGTATCTGAAAGTCTAAACATATATATATATATATATATATATATATATATATATATATATAGATAGAGAGAAAGAGAGAGAGCTTTATATATATATATATATATATATATATATATATATATATATATATATATATATATATGTATATATAGATAGATATAGATATATATATATAGATATATGTATATAGATATATATATATATATATATATATATATATATAAATATATATAAATATATATATATATATATATATATATATATATATATTTATAACTATATAGTTGGGGCCATGATATTTTCTAATTCTTAGTAGGGTACAATGATTTATTTTATACTGACAGGACATGGGAACGTGCTTGATGAGCACAGCTTAAGCCAGGAAATGATAGCCCATATATAGGTGTCATGTAACTTCTATTATGGCTCATATTCAAAATGAGACACCTGTGGACGAGGCCTGTTTTTTAAGCACAAACAAAAGGTGAATCGTGTTACCGCAAAAGGTCCTTCTTCTTTTCAACAAAAACATTTCTGCAAAGCAAATGCTTTGGTATCTGTGAAGTTTATGTGTTTGTTTCCTCATTAGAACAATGCGCCTGCCCGATACACTCCCTAAAGACGGACATTTTGTGGGCTGTACTTATAGTCATGGAAACCCATACTATTAGTTCACTAGGAAAGTGACATCACCAGAGCATGTCATACCTCAGTGATTCACTGTTTCCTCAAAATGGCCACTGGTGTCCCATCAAATACATCACACAATGTTTTGTCTTATATATTTAAGTGGAAATTACAGAAATATTTCTTATTTCTCAAATAAACTGCCAAATGCAATAAAAACCATTATTGTGTTAAAGATATTTATACCACGTGAACACACTAAAATGATGCAGTTACCATATAGTGCCTTTAATGTCAGATTGTGATACTAACAGATTAATAAGTGAAACCACCATGGTCATCAACACATAGACCCCTCAACACATAGTTTTCATTTATGTACAAAAGGCAAAGAAATATATTTATACAGTATTTATACTGTTTTACAAAGAGTATGTTGGAATATATTCCCTTATATTTGGCTATGCATCAGGTAGGATCCAGTTAAGTGTTACAAATGTATATTACCTGCAAGTTTACATCCTCATGTGGTATAATGTCATTACGGCTAATTTAAAATATGGCTTTCCGCTATATGCAATATCCATGACATTATACACAGTAGCATATAAGGCGAGTATACACATGCACCTGTAAAAGTTTTAACTTTGAAAACAATACGTGATAGTTGGGTTGATCTAAAAAAAAATAAAAAAAAATGTAAAAAAGAACAAACCAAAAAAACAACCTTTATTATATACATTGTTCTGAAAATCCCTCTACCGTATTAGCTAGGTATATTGCAGGGCATTTTACAGAACTTTTTTAAGTTGAGTGTCCACTTTTTTGACACCCTTCTGCATGTCCTACGCCCACGTAGAAAATAGTTCCACTGGGACTCAGCACTTCTTACTGTCATGAGCTGAACTGTGCTGTATTTACGAAAAACAGCCACTGTACAGGACTTAATCCATCCAGTCCTATTCCGTAGAGGGGTGCGGGACATACAGAGGTAGGGCTGCCCAAAAGTGGACATCCGCTTTATTTAAAAAAAAATACCAAATAATGCAGAATGAAGCAGAGTAACTGACTTACTCTGGTCATCTGAAATATCCTATTACATATGCATTCAGTGTTTTTTTTGTTTCTTTTACTTTTTTCTTTATACAGAAGAGCACTTTACAGAAACGCGTGTAACTCGTTCAAGCTGAAAACCAGAACCATTTGTGACGTCAGAGGCACATAAGCATTATTAAACATATTATTGAACATAGGACATCGTTTGCAATCATTAGATGATTGGTAAAAAAAATTCTGTTCTGATGAAGTTGAGTTGTCGTCATCCGTTACCTGATCTTTTTGCAAGTTCATTCAATCATTAGCTTTCATGGTGTAACCTGTTTTGTTACAACTATAGAATGCATCCTTTGTTGATGATGATATGTGTATATCACTTTTAGAAAGCAGCAGAAGTCACTGTGATTGTCCAGCAGATATATAGACACCTAAGCCCGAATAACCCTCCGATTAAGTTCAGATTTTGCATCAGATCATAAATCGCATTATCCGAATGCGAACATCAAAGTTCAGGGACCTGTTATTGATCTTATACAAAAGTTCATCGTTATATAGTTTTATAGGCACTAAACTTACATCATACATATAATAGACAATTTGGCATAGAACTCCAAGCAGAAACCTATGGACCATAAAAGTCATATATGATCTTCATAAATGTTGCATCACGATTAATGAGCACAATCTTATTTCTTGCATCCTCTTCTATCTTTACTGTTGTCTTCCTTTTCTGCATTGTCTTTTTCATATTTTTCCTCATGGATCTTTTCTAAACTATCATAAGAAGGAGGAGACGTTGTTGAGGTGGACGTGTCCGATTTGACGGTGGTGGAGTTTTCACTGTATTTACTTAAAACACTTTCCTCGGTCTTAGCCAGTGGACTAGTGTGTTTATTTTTATCCTTTTTGTATACAAGAGAAGCTTTAGCTAGTTTTTTAGAGCGGTAAAGCCGGTAGCAACGTTGAATAGCAATAGCACACAGCTCTTCTTGTTTACGTCGTAAGGTAGTTGTAATAGGCTCATAGGGAACCTTTGATGGGTTGGATGACATAAACCGTTCCTCCATCGGTAACCGAAGAGAGTCCATATCTTCCCCTTCGCCCAACACTCGCTTTGTAAAAGCAAAAATAAGGTCAAGGCAGTGAATTCTGTCCCCACTTACCATGGGGAGATCCATCGCAATGAGCTGAATGTGATTTGGCTTTGGAACTCGCAGAGGCGGATCCAACGCATCTGCGAAATCAAAGAGTTTATTGTATTCAATAAACTGTGAAGCAGATGGGTCAAACTTTTCCCAAACCTCATAGAACATTTCAAAGTCATCTTCTCCCAGTGGTTCTGCACTTTCTTCAGTGGCAACGCTAAAGTTCTCCAGAATTACAGCAATGTACATATTGACCACAATGAGGAATGATATGATGATGTAGCTAACAAAGAAGAAAATGCCTACAGATGGATTACCGCAGTCACCTTTTACAGAACTTCCAGGGTGCTCAAAGTTTGGATCGCAGTCTGGTTCCGCACTGTTAAGAATTGGTTCTAACAAAAGATTCCACCCTGCTGATGTTGTGATCATGAACAAGCAAATCATACTGTTGCCGAAGGTTTCAAAATTAAACATGTCGTCAATCCCACCTTCTTTCTTGACGTAGGCAAAGTTGGACATTCCAAATATAGCATAAATGAACATCACTAAGAAGAGCAAAAGACCAATATTAAAGAGGGCAGGAAGTGACATCATCAATGCAAAGAGCAGCGTACGGATTCCCTTTGCTCCTTTAATGAGTCGCAAGATTCTCCCAATCCTAGCGAGTCTTATAACTCTGAATAATGTTGGGGAAACAAAATAATTTTCTATTATGTCTGCCAGAAACATACCTGTAAGAAATAAAAAAAATAAAATGTTGCAATGTATTCCAAATACATTTTATGGGGCATTATATATAATGACAGCAGAATAAGATGTAATTATTAATTATTAAATAGTCTTATTTAATCAATAATATCTTGCTTAACAGTCTAATAAAGATCCAATAGATGTTATGCCTCTTTCAAATATTATGTACATTTCCTTACCCTCAACTGGTGGGTTTATATTTATAAGTAAAGAAAAAATAGAATCATACTTTCCTCTACTCATTCTCTGCAAGCAATGGATGACATTATTATATGAGGTCTCCACCGAAAACTTGAACTGTATTATTCGAAAGGCAAATGGAGAGCCGGTATGCCAAATCACAGGCTAACCCGCCACTAACTGTGGTGGATATGGCAAAACGTTGATAAACTCTTGGGAGGGAAAAGAACCATGGGACTTTTTCTGGTTTTCCAAAGGCAGGAAGGGGTGACTACAGTTTTTCTTTGCTTCAGATGTAGAAACCCCTTAAACTAAGTAAGTAATTATCAACGAGTATGTTTCAATGAGTGTACATAGTATACGTGGACTTATGACATTTGAAACTGCTGGAGATTTGAACTCTCATTCACCCTTGTTTCCTCAGCATCGGTTTTGCCAGTGTAAAGGCTTGAATTTTTCTTTTCTGGGGGTAAATGTATCAAGCTGAGAGTTTTCCGGCGGGTTTGAAAAGTGGAGATGTTGCCTATAGCAACCAATCAGATTCTACCTATCATTTTGTAGACTGTACTAAATAATTGATAGCTAGAATCTGATTGGTTTTTCAAACCTGACGGAAAACTCTCAGCTTGATACATTTACCCCCTGGAATTCAAACCTTTCATACACATAAATTCAAAAAGTTATTGGAATAAGTTTCTAAAATTAATTAATTTGGCAAACAGAAAAGAAGGAGGTATGTGGTGGCTTTTAACGGATTATGGGTGGGTCTAATTCCTCTTTAAAGTGGGAGACAAACACTTGTTTGTCACTGTTGATTAGGGAAGACCATGGGGCTAATTCAGAGGTGGACGTATGTCTGATTTTTTGGGGGGATGGTACACACTAAAAATGTGTGCACATACTTCCGTATATAGTTTTCTGCATATTGTTAACAGGACCAAGTACAGTCAGGTCATGGTCATGTAACTGCGATACATATAGACATGGATGCATGGAGGAGTGTCTATTGCAGGTACTGTAGTACTGGTGTACCAATACGTAATGATGATAATGACTATCAGTAACACGATCTAGCCGTTTCTGATTGGCCGATTACCCCCTTCAGCTGATAGTACTGAAATAATTAGCGCAGCAGCTATATTATAACAAGTTGCGTCCGTCTATTTGCAATACTTAATGGATATTTCCATTTGTACTATTGCAGGAAAGATGTTTCCCATTTAATTTTAAAGGAGAAAATGATATATGTTGGCATCTCATTTTATTTTAATTTAATTATATTTTATATTGAAAATGCAAATTTTGCATTTATTAATAACTGTCCAGACAATATTCTTGAGACATCATTACATTATAATATTGTTTACAAATAGTGTAATGCGACTTTAGCGTTTACTACTAATACTGTCAAGCCGCATCCCATTCTCTACACTATTGTAGGGTGTAAGTATACATACTTGTACAGATGAATATCTGGCACAAACGCTGTTTAAGAGTTCAACGTTCTCTGACCTAACATAAACTCGTAAATACCCTTTTTTTTACATGCATCATTTTCTACCGAGCGCAAATGTCTCCACCTCTGAATGAGCTTCCATGTTTTTTTTTACTGTATGCAATAAATATACATAATTGTCCTGTCTTTCTTTAAAAGGTGTTTCTTTATTTTGTTTTGGAATTTTAGCCTTATTTCATAACAACAAACTTTTAGCAGTTTCTGAACTTATCTATGAAAACACTGCAGATTCCACGATTATTATATATATTCATTTCTAGACACCAAGGGCTAGTTGATTAAACCTAAAAAGGAGAAGTGGAGATGTTGCCCATAGCAACCAATCAGATTCTGGCTATTATTTATCAAGTACATTCTAGAAAATGATAGGATGAATCGGATTGGTTGCTATGGGCAACACCTCCACTTTTCCTTTTCAGAAGGTATGATAAATATACCCCCAGGTATAGTCTCTTACCTACGATGGAGAGTATGACCACAACCAAATCAAAAATGTTCCATCCAATAGTGAAATAATAAAAGCGTAGAGAAATGAGCTTTAGAAGGAATTCACCGGTGAATAAGATAATGAAGACCACATTGATCCAGTACAATCTGTTCTCCATTTCCTGGGTCTGGTCATCGGTTTCTATCATCATCGTTACCATGTTTAGGAAAATGAGACACATGATGGTGATGTCGAATGCTTGCTTTGTAACGATGTCAAATACCAGACCTTGGAAAACATTCTGCCGAGACAAAATACAGTTTCAGTGATGGAAATACATTTATACAAATTTAACGCTATAAATATTAAAGAGCTGATATGGTCCGCTATGGCACGCATCTTAAACGCATCCCAATACCAGTAAGAAAGAGTGTGACCAAAGATCTTAATGGGGTGGAGAGATAAATTTCTTCCCTCACAAAATCTCAAAATGTGTGCAGTTCTGACAAGCCTCAATGCTGCTCTGTTGTGTGAGCAAACGTGACACCCTGGGAGCATAACTGAAGTTGTTTGTGCCGGACCTGAGTGTTAAAAGAGAGAACTGGGAGTCCCAATGTTTTTTTGTCTTTTTGGGAGACAGGAACGTGTGCCCAATTAAGTCTATATTGTTACCCCATTGACCCAGCTTCTGTGTGATCAAGCGTGTCTAAGTTCAGAGAGGGAGGCTCCAGTACCCAGTGTAAGAGGAGATGCAGGGTTATAACAATAGGAGGAGCAAGGGGTGTAGCGGCTACGGGGTCCAGAAGTGATGAGCCCCGGCAATGCTGGGTTACCAACCTTCTGAGGAACCCGCTCCCCCTGAGCCCCTGTTCTAGAGCAGAGACCTCTTACGAGTGGCGCATGCACATTGGATGCATGTGCTGGATCGCGCATACTCAGAAAAGTCCCCCTAATATACTCTATTGAGATCAGAGCAGGGGGCTGGGACGGAAGAACGGCATTGACAGCCCCTCCCCAAATTTTGCTACGGGGCCCCGTAAAGCACTCTTCGGCCCCTGAGGAGAAGCTGCAAAGAGTAGGGGAATAAGCTTCATAGAGATTACAGGGCAGGATGACACTAGCCTGACTGTCAGGGAGTCGAGCGATGTGAGTGTTCACTCTGAGTAGTAGGACTATACTTGTTAGCTTATCGCATGTGGCCAGAGACAAAGAGGAGTTTATCGGTGCCCAGTGTGGGAGAGAGACCCATCATGTGAGAATGCCAGTTTCTGTCCCAGAGATGTAATATATTTAGTATTGACTTAGAACTGCGCTGGAGTGTAAATTGTTGGTGATGCAAATAAAGATCATTTGTTTACTTCCCTCAGAAAGAGAGATGGTCTTGCACCAATTATTACATCAACTGGTACCTGTACCCTGCTACATTTGCTAGAGCTGCAATACATAGCTTTATTGTTGTCAAACCAGCATGTGCAAGGATTTCATTTAATATTCTTATGGCACTGGAATCTAGTATCATACCGCAGGTCTTGGGATAGGTTTTGAAGGTTTTTTGGATCCAAGTTTCTTCATTGCATTGTAATACTTTTTCTGTTCTTCTGTCATAAAGATATCTTGCCCACCTAAGTATAATATTAAATACATATAAATCACAAGACTGGCGACACATTCTGATTAATAAGACTTCCCTACACTAAAGAAGACCTGCTTTGATTCACTGATTGTTATATATCCTATCGCAGAGCACATTTTCAAACTTTTTATAACGAAGTGCAGCAAATTAGATTTAATTTTATGGTGCTACTTGTTTCACCACATTGATGAGCTAACACAAATAACTAAGTATATTAAAGGAAATGGCCACTCAATTTATTTTATTCATATTCCAAAATAAATTCTAAATTGATAATAAGATGATTTGTAAACTTTGGTGTTACATAATCTGCAGTTCTGCGGTTGAAAAAATGGAGCAACATTATTGTAACCAAACAATCAGTACAACCTGCAAGGTTGCATAGTAGTGAATGGGCCGGTGGTGGGGGAGGTACTGTAAGAGCTCAGACTGCTATCTTTTCAAATTAAATTTATAGATGTCATCTGAAATCTACAGCTCGCAAGTAGTTAAGAAACAACTTTAATATATGCTTATTTTTCTGCAACAAGACAGGAAACAAATTTAAAACCAATAATTTACAAATCATCAATTGTGGTATATCATTTTGACAAAAAGGTTTTACAGTTTTCATTGAATAATAGGCTATATATACATATTATTATTTGCACTTTAGCACCTTACAAAGGAAATAAAGATAATTTTATATTTGCATTCTAAATAGAGGATTTATCTGAATATTACACATTTTAAATGCTATCTATATTTAGATTTTAATATTTATAAATAACAGATACAGAGACCCTGCTTAAAGATAATTAAAGAAAATATCTTGTCTGGAGGGTCATAATGGGACAAATAATAACAGGAATAGAGGGAGGGCGACAGGAAATAGAGCACTTATGGTCACAAAAGGTTAGAGAACTCCACCCAAAACTTATACTCTAGTATTGAGTGGAGATCACTATGTACCGTAAATTCTGAGTTTTGCTTACTTTTCATGTGCTATTTCCCAGATCTTCCGGGTCCCCTGCAGCCTCCGACAGTCCTATGCTACCCAACAGGCAGTAATGTCAGCGTATATTTCCCTGTGGAAGGTATGCTTACTAGTGGAGGCTTCAGGGACCCAGCGGATCAGATAAATGGTGCATTAGATATAAATAATAATACTCAGGTTTAAGTCTAGCACATACTTGCCAACTCTTGCCAAGACTCCCGAAATTCGGATCGGTCTCACGGACTCCTGGGATGGCAGGCAAGTCTCCCACATCCCGCAACTGCTTGCCCAAAATGACGTGATTCGTGGTGAATCGCATCATTTTGGCCTCACCCCGACAGAACAGCATTGTTGTCGCGGGGGGTGGGGCCAAAATTACGCGTTTGGCCGCCCCCCGCCCCCTCCCGCCCTCCAGTCACGCCCCTCGCCTAAACAGCACTTGCCGAAAATAGGCAAGTATGGTCTAGCACGCTGAACTCCACCCAAACTTAGGATTACGTTTTGGGTGAAGTCTATCCTTAAATATATTGGTAGATGAGAAAAAAGATCTTGTAAAAATATGGTTATCTAAATAGAAGGGGAAAACGAGCTGGACAAAATAAATAATATAAGATAAAAGTTTGGGAGAGCAAATTGCCGGCCACATTGTACTGTATAATGTAACTGAGATAGTCTTAAATACTATTAATCTAGCACATAAATTGACATATAATACTTATCTTCTTTTTTTGCTGATTGAAGTTATCTATAATTACACCAATGAAGAGGTTCAGGGCAAAGAAGGATCCAAATATTATAAAGATTACAAAGTATATATACATATAGCGGTTTTCCTCATATTTGGGTTGGTCATCTGTCTATGTAAAAAGGAACACAATTAATTAATATCATGAGTCTGATGTGGAGTATGCCATGACTGTGCACACATTACTAGCGCTAGACCTTAGTACCAGCTATATAAGAAGAATGTGGATTCTTTCTGTCTAGAAGATTGTAATTATCATATAGGTGGGTGCAATGTGAAGTTGTGGGGGAATGTTCCAAAACCTATAGAATGTAACTAAATAATTTTGAACATCAACTGAATCCTTTTTTTTTTTTAGAACAAAACAGTTTAACAATAGTTTGCAGGAAAAAAGTGGATTATTTAATCCCTAGCTGGGCTGGTGTTAGACATACTGGGCAGAAATCAAGCCGCGGGGGCCTACGTAGTGACTGTTGTCTCGAGTGGGTTACTGCAGTTTCAACATGTGGCTATAGATGTAATGGACTATTATAAGCTCAACCTTTGCTTGGCTTAATTATCCTGAATACACAGGATTGCCTTCATCCCATGTCGCTAGGCCACATCCAGAGCTATTATATTGTGAGAGTATTATTACACATAAATAAGACTGATGGGCTCACACTAGACGAAGAAAAAGTCGATATAGAACAAAATGAATATAAATATAAAAATAGACATATTACAATACTGTCAAAAAGAAACAACTGCATCCGGTGAGAGCAATTAAAATACCCTTTTATTCACCACAGTAACATATAAAGTACTTATTGCACGAAAACATTGTCCACTGCCTGTGGTTACCGCCCTCTACCATACAGGGTTGGGGCCGAGGTCACGCTTGGTTCCCCACACCCTCAATACAGTGATTCCGCTCTCGCTTACTGGATGCGGGGCTTAGAGATCTGGACTGGCGGCCCCCCACCCACCATTCAGGCAGAGCTGAGTTAGGACCTGCTGGAAAACGCTATCAGCAGCTGAGGCTGAAAGTGTTTTCTGTTTGTTGTTTTTTCCCTGCTCCCTGCACACTGAAGCATCATGTATGTGACCTAATCAGGTTGCTACACCATAAGTTCAGAGCAGAGAGGGGGCCTAGGGGGAAAGTGTGGTCCTCAGATGGCGTGGGGGCTGACCCGCCATTCCTAGTCTTCCCCGACCTCTGGTTTCTGTAGCTGCTTCACTCTCTATACCCTCTATTGTTAGGCCTCTGATTCTCCTGCTTCTGGATGTGATTGCTGGGGTTTAGTATGAGAAATATCAAGGAGCATACATTGCCTGGAGGGGTAAATAGTCATGAAGTTGTTCCTTTCTTATTGTATACATAATGTCATGCTTTAATTTTTAAATATCTCTACTAGATAAATACAAATTAAAAATGTTTACTAAAAAGTTTCAAAGCACCTAACTTTTATGATATACATCCTGAAAATGAAAGAGGCCCCCACTTCAAACATCTTTAGAAGAAGCATCTTTGTGGCTGGTGTATGTTACAATATAAAGGTAAAAATGTCTCAATTGTAGTTGAGAATCTCAATTAGAACTTAACACTGTCGAGAGAGTATAAACAGTCATTAGTCACTGAAAATTCACTTTGGTCCAATTATTTAACTACCTCTGTGGCTCCCCAGATTTAATAAGCTGTCAGTGAATAGTGCGTATAAAACTTTTTATTCTTTGATTTAACTTGATTAAAGGAATTGCAGAAAAAATGAGCAGAGCATAAGGAAACACATTTATATAGAAAAAACTTAGATATAGGATAGCATCAGTGAATTATAATAGTAAAATAGTCCTCAAGCACAGTTATGACTGTGGTGAATGAAAGAGTAGTAGAGATAATGCTTAAGAGGCAGTTAAGGTTGTGAGCATCTAAATCGAGGATAGGTAAATAAGTTTCACTGTTGTAACCGTTTCGGTTGGCAGCAGATATTGGAGTAGTGGTGACATAGATTTATCCTAAAACAAATGGAAAAATTAAGTATGTTGGGAAGAAAACACAACTGAATAATGTGCTATATAGCAGGAATGGTGACATTTTCAGACCTACAAGGCCGCCTAATGTTCTTAAAGGGTAAAACCACTAAAAATTATTTACAAAATCAGCCACAATTTACTGGAATAATTGGTTGAAATAAAACTATATAGGCAATTGGAGGACTCAGACATGTTGCTACTATTTGGCATCCATGTCTGGGTTCTCTAAGGGCTAAGATCCTATTTAAAGTATCAGGAGTTAGTCCAGTAAACAATTTTAATAAATAAAAATATTTTTTTCGAATTTTTGAATGCAGTTACCCTTACAGTCCACATACTTCTCAAACATACATTTATGTTATCAAGTGAACTCTACGGGCCTGAGTAATTAAGGAAAGCAAAACAAAAAAAGGAGTAACTTTGCACCTTGGCAAAACCATGTTGAATTGGAGGGGGAGGTGAATTTAAAATGTGGGGACAGGTTTATATTTGGAGTAGGGTACGTCCTAAATCAACTCTAAATTTCAGTGTAAGAATAAAGTTACCAAGTATTTGTGTGCTACATGAAAAAACAGCCAGTAATAATAATAAACTAAATTGCACCCCTTGCATTCAAAAATGAGAGGGTCAAAATAAGGAAAAGGGCTTATAAATTTCTTTATTGCTGCAGCAATCTAGATATTTTCATTGTATTGTTGACTGTTGGGCTAACTCATAGTGACATCTATGCCAACCAATAACCAAAATACAGATCTTATATTCTTCGGATGATATTCACAGTTCACAGGTGATATTTGCTCACAATTTTGAAATTAAGAACGTATTTATTTTATGGTTATTTTAAAATATGGAACATTTAGATATGTTTTTTTCCATCTAGACCTATATAATATCTAAAATAAAAAAATACTCACATCTCTGGAATCAACAGCTGCATACATAATAGGCATCCAGCCTTTAAATGTGGCCTTTAAGAAAAAAAATAATACAAAAAATATCTTCATTTCTGACATTACTTTCTCATATGTATTATCATATATTCCATATCACAAACTCAAGCAGTTTTATTGTATTTATCTTGCTGGTCTGCAAGGGTTAAGTGTTGTTCTATCCAGTGAGAAAGCTATTGGTGCTGAATGCTTAGTGGGAGAAGAGTGTGTAGACCAACTCCTATACTGTTTAAGAGTTTTGAGTTTTGTATGGAAATCTTTTGCAAGTAGTGGAAGAGGCAGCATTCATCAGATGGATACTTAGGGCGTAATATTTTTTTAAAATATATATTCTATAAGTGGACTTTGGTGCAAACAATTTGTTACTCACCACTTGAAGTAAAGCCAGATATCCGGCTCCAACATTATCAAAATTTACTTTAACATTCTGCCATCGAGCACTCTTGCTTGAATTAATTAGCTGAAGGCATTCTGAGCGGTTATTAACTTCAGTATCAAGGAACATCACGCCGGTTGTAGTATTAATACAGTGATAGTACTTTCCCGCAAAAAGATTTACTCCCATTATGCTGAAAATTAGCCAGAATATAAGGCAAACCAGCAGCACATTCATGATGGAGGGGATCGCTCCAATCAATGCATTTACAACCACCTAAAATGAAGAACAAAATCAATATGTTTAAAAGTGGTATTATATCTCAGAGTACAGTAGGTTAATGTGCCCTATCAGCTACACATTATACAACACTTGTGTCTTTAAACAGTAATTTGCCTTGAGGACTGTACCTAAATGAACTTTTAAAATTACTTTTTTCATCCTTTAAAACAATGGGCCTAATTTATTAAGGAACGTAATTGCTTCTAAAAGGACACTTCCGACAGCTTACTATTTCAAGGGTGGAGTGGGGGAGGGAAGGGGCGCATGCACATAGTTAATACACAGTAAGAGCGTGCCACAGTTGAACTCACGCACATCTGTCTGATTCCAGCTCTGGGCATCTCTCAGGTATGTAATTTTCAGCTGAATCTGGCACCAGCTACAAGGCAGGTGTAAGTGCCGAGTTATAGTGATGATGGTCGTGTATGTATGCTGCTAGAACATGTGTTTGCAATCAAGAGCAACTGTAAAAATGCATTTTATGTACAGTAGACATTAAACGCATCCTGAGACTATTGTTGTCCCAGGGACTGCACCAGACTCGTGGGCTCCAAAACAGCATGAGGGAAAGACATCTCTCCTTTCCCATCTCCATCCCCATAGGAACTGTGGGAAATCTGGACTGTTCAAGAAGGCCTTGCAAGGGGACCCAAGAGGTGTTCAAGGTACTACTGAGTCTGGTGTTAGAGTATTGTCTTTTACCAGTTTGTTTGTGGTTTCTGCTCCAAATACTGCATCTTTCATGGAACAACTTGCAACGGGGAAGCTATGCTACATCGGGAGCTGCTCTTGAGTCTGCTAATCTGGTGTGCCTACAGGAGCAGGGGAACTTGGGCGTAGACTCCTACCATCTCGGTAGAGAGCTTTGGCCTCATGGCCAGGACCTGCAAGTCGGAATAAAGCATAACTACAGTTTGGCCGGGAGTTGCCATAGACTTCTATGGGTCTGAACAGCTTGGCCATGAGATACTGAAAAAACAGCTTGGCCGGGAGTCAGATTTCGGAGGAATCTGGCGGACCCGAGTCAGGACCACTGACTTTGGCAACAGTTTTGCCAGAACATATTTACACTGTAAGATATAGGACTCATCAGCTTGACTGGAGATTGTCAGGGTCGCTGTCATAATAATACATTGTATTGGAATCAACATCTTGGCCGCGAACCAAGGTACCCTCAACGTACTGGTGTATCTTCCCTGCATCAGGACTACTAAAACTCTTCAACTTTGCCTGAGACCGGTTTTATAGAACATGGCCTGGCCAAGTAATCTATATATTTCTTTACAATGGTTAAGGGTTAATGGATACTGACATACTAAAGAGTGATGTTTGAAGCCTTGTGATCACTTGGGTGTTGTTTTAACTGTTCCTGTATATTATTTGATATTATTTTACCGTTGTTGTTACCCTTCTGTAATAAAGATACCTTTGTATCTTTCTTTGCCTGTGATCAAAAGAACCCTAAGATACCAGGGTTACGTAGTGGGCTCCTGCAATGATACTCTGGTATCCTGACAGATATGGGGAAAACATTTTGTATATTTTACTTTTTCTCTCACTAGATATTGGATATGTCTGGGGCTTAGGGTGCTAAATGTGTATAAAAGTTCCAATAAAGTGAACTTGGTCCTCTATATTTTACTCATGTTTTGAATACGTATCTGGATTGGAAGTGGCTACCGTGGCAACCCTAGTGTAGCAGAAGTTTACGCATGTGTATGGATTGAAGGCATATCATTCAAATAACTAAAAAGAAACTTACATAACACATTCCAACCAACGAGCTACAAACACATAAAACTATAGTCATGTTCTTGGTTTAAACAGAGAAATGACAACCCCATGCAAAATAAAAATACTGCAGTTAATGTATTTATTGCACTTATTTTTTAATTTGAACTTACCCTCATCCCTTCAAACCGTGACAGTGCTCTCAGGGGTCTCAATGCTCTCAGTGTTCTAAGCGACTTAATTGCCCCCAATTCTGAATAGCCCAAAGCGTTGGCTACAAGGCTTATCAAGGAAATCTGAACAAACAAGAGAAATAGTTGTGATTGTCCTCACACTATAACAAAATGACAAGGTATGTAAATTGGTTCAACAACACCTGTAATGAGTAATGCAAGTAAAAATAATATTCAGATAATTACACTGACAATCCTAAGGGCCTAGGTATACTGCTCCAAAGACAAATGTCATGGCTGGAGCAACTTCACTTAAAAGCACTCTTAAAAAAATCTTTGTATTTGTCTAAAGCAAGTGTTAAGGGGTGAATTTATAAAATTAGTATTGATATACTAATGTTCTATTATGGTGCTAAGTCTACTTGCAGAGCACACCATTGAATATGACTGCCATTCTTTTCTTTCTCTTTCCCAAATTCCCTTAACGCTCCTACAGTTCTCTTGTCAATATTACTGAGTTTTGATAATACTGTCACAATGCATACTTGGGAACATTACCTAATGGTAAGATATAGTTATAACATAAAACTGCACATAGTTATAACATAAAACTATGTCTACCATATATATTCCTGTACGCTAGGAATATACAGTCCCCCCAGACATTATACAGCTGCACCCCAGCAGATCCCCTTATAAGTCAAAGGAAAATTATTCTAAAACCCCACTTAGAAGTCATATATAACTTATAGAGGTCTGTTTGTTGATTAATAATGCTCCCATACCTGCACATGGATTCACTAATAGACCCACTATTAATGTAATGTGGGTCTATTGTTAAAATGTGCGAGTCATTGGGGGCTAATAATGTAATGTAGAAGCAGATTAGTGCTATTAATTTTATATGGGGTCTTTTTTATTACATGCAGGGCTATTCATTTAGTGTGAGGTTGATGGGGTCTAGAAATATATTGTAGGAGCTAATAATGCAATGTGAGGGTTCTGTAATAAATGTGGAAGCTAACACCACTTACCCCCTATTCTAAATAGGGTCCCAACATGGTGCCAGGATCTAGTCAAGCATCAAGAGCTTTGGATGACAGCAGCAGCAAGTAGTGAAACCTACAGAACAGGTAGTAGAAATCAGCACAGGATGCTAAGTTTCCTCATTGTGGAAGGACAGTCACTTTTTCTGGGAGTTACGTCCCATTTCACATGGCTCTCCCAATACGCACCTGCCAGTAACTCTTACCCTGCAGTGTCTAGTGGAGGAGGGGTCAAACTGTACTGCAGTACACAATAGCAGCTCACACTGTTGCTCAATGATTTGGGTAGTCTGTCTCTCCACTCTTGTCCTATCCTCACCTTCTTTTCTGTTTCTCTCCTTCCCTCCCCTTCATTTGGGACAACTCCCACTCCATCTTTCCAGTCCTAACAGGTGCAGTGTCCCTGCAGGGGGCAGACAGAGGAGTCTGCCTCCCACATAAATCATCTGTAGAGTAGCCTAGCAGGTAAGTGTGGTGGTTGGAATAATGTCTAATATCAATGTAATGTGGGGGTATTAATGTAATGCAGTGGGGCTATTAAGGTTATGTATTGGGGCTATGAATGCAATGTGGGACCATTAATGTAATGTGGGACTTGGGGCTATTAATGTAATGTGGGAAGTAGTAATGTTGTGTAGTGATTGATATTTATATATTGCAGCTGTTTATGCAATGTGAGTGTTGTTGTGAACTATTAATGTAATGTGGGGCTGTTCATGCAATGTAGCAGAAGATAGGGGCTAATTTACTAATGGGTCTCTTTTTTAATGCAATGTTGGGTCTAAGGGAAGTTCTTAATATATTGTATGAGTCATAATGCAATGTGTGGTCTATCTATTAAATGTGGAAACTAATAATTTAATGACAGGGCTCGATAGAGGAAGATGGCCTATTAATTAAATGTGAGTGTTATTAATTTAATATTGGACCTGGTTAGGGGGAGGGAGGCCTAGATTGTCTACTTGTTGTTAGGCTACACATTATTAGATCAGGCCAAGCAGCAACAGAGATTAACATCAGCAATAAAATGTAGTTAATGCTGCAAGAACATGTAGAAGAGAGCAGCATACTCTGCAAACTGTAGTGATCTAGTGATCCCCCTGTAAAGTTGTCTGGTTGAGGAGATGCTGCACTGTACTACACAGATCATGCTGCTGCTCCATGTGGGCAGTCCGCTCAGAGCTCCTGTGACATCACCAGGGCAAGCCACTCTGTGGAACGTTCAATCCCACAAGGAGCAGTAGAGGTGGGAGCAGCTGGGAAGACCAAAGCTCTCCTCCACTGGACAATGCAGCAGGTAGGAATCTACCTATGTGGGGAGGGGGGCACACAGGATGCTCCCCACCATTCTTATGTTGTTCTATATGACCCTCACCCTCCCTGTGGGAGTTTCCCAAGTGTCCCTACAACATTATTTCCAATATATGTTTTAATTGCACATGAAGCATACTCTTATCATAGCACAAGCGATGGAGAATATGATTTACTTATCATAGGACCCATTTTATGGGGTAAAGACAATAATGTAATTATCTCTGAAGGGTGACAGTTAACACCTTGTATAATATTTCTATCTTCTCTTTTCCTGTATTAACCTTAATCTGGCATTCCAAGACTATATGAGCGTTTCATAGAAATTCTATTACTATTTTGCTACAGAGGTATGTTAAGGAGTAATGTAGAAATACATACATCTACGATCAGGAAATCCAGCCAGCACCAGGCATTAGTGAAATATGTAACAAATCCATAGGCCACCCACTTCAAAAGCATTTCTGCGATGAAGATGTAAGTGAAGACCTTGTCTGCATATTCCAACACTGTTTTGATGGTTTTATGTTTTTCAATATAAATATCTTCAAATGCCTAAAAATACAATTTAGTTGTAGTTATTTGTATAATATATAAGCAACAAAACTCTTACAGTAATAATTAACACATGGTATTGCTTTGTGAGCAGTGTTACTTTCTGTTAAGGAGAGCCAGAAAGATTGCCACCTGCAACAAGCTCAACAAAAATGGTCTTTTCTTGTGTCTGAGGCCTGTTGGGATAAATGCAGATATCCTATATCCGTAAGGCTAAATGTTTGAGCCCTGAATTTTGAATCTGAGTATCGGTCCTGTCTTGAGCAACATATAATGAATGCAGAGATCATTGCATTGATTGCCAGATAGGAAGAGAAGCCATCATTCACCTCCCTCTGCATCATTTAAGTGTTAACACCATACTTGCCTACTTTCAGTAGGTGACGTCCAGGAGAGGGGCGTGACTAGAGGGCGGGAGGGGGCAGGAGGGGGCGGGGGGCCTCGAATTGCATCATTTTGGCCCCGCCCACGAGTAAAATTACGTTTTGTCGCAGGGGCGGGGCCAAAATGATGCAATTCTCAGTGATTCCTGTCATTTTACCAAGGGTATTGCGGGAAGCGGGAGAAATGCCAGCTCTCCCGGGAGTCCAGGAGACCGACCCGAATTTTGTGAGTCTCTCGCAGGACCGTAACGAGGGTGGTGCCCGCTACCTGCCTCCATACCGAGAGATTGAGGGAGAGATTAACTAACCAGAGTTTGATGCTTGTCCTTAACTTCCGCAGAGGAACGCATGTGCGTTCCACTGACAGGAAGTTCGGCATTTGGAACACAAACTTGTGTTCCAAATGCTGAACTTCCTGTCAGTGGAACGCACATGCGTTCCACGGCGGAAGTTAAGGACAAGCATCAAACTCTGGTAAGTTAATCTCTCTCTCTCTCTCCTCCCCCTCCCTCCTCCCCCTCCTTAGATGGGGGGCGCCGGTGCCCTGTCTCGCCCAGAGCACCAAAATGTATAGTTACGCCACTGGTCTCCCGGGCTTTCCTGGAGAGTTGGCAAGTATGGTTAACACAAAATGTGCAAGTCCTACTCCGGATGGCCACCTCCTTTGAATTGGTTTCTTAGGGCCTGATTCATTAAGGAAAGTAAGGCAAAAAAAGAGTAAGCTTTCTCCTGGACAAAACCATGTTACAATGTGAGGGGTGCAAATTAGTTTTATATTTTGCACATCAGTTAAATACTGTCTTTTTTTTCATGTAGCACAAAAATACTTGATAGCTTATTTGTACACTGAAATTTAAAGTTGATCTAGGACATGCCCTACCCCAAATATAAATCTGCCATCACATTTTAAATGTACATCCCCCTCCAATGTAATATGGTTTTGCCAAGGTTCAAACTTACTCATTTGGTTCAAGGTTTCCACAAAAGAGGACCTGTGGCAAGGTATGCACCATGTCTTATAACATGCAAATATGAATATTTACTAAGTGCTAGTGCATCTATGTACAAATACCATACTTGCCTGGGACTGATTTCATTGTACATAGCTGTGCAGTGTCTGATCGCATATGTACTTATGCGTGGGCAGCACGGTGGCTTAGTGGTTAGCACTTCTGCCTCTCCGCACTGGGGTCATGAGTTTGATTCCCGACCATGGCCTTATCTGTGTGGAGTTTGTTTGCTCTCCCCATGGTTTCCTCCAGGTACTCTGGTTTCTTCCCGCACTCCAAAAACATACTAGTGGGTTAATTGGCTGCTCTCAAATTGACCCTAGTCTGTGTGTGTTAAGGACTTTAGACTGTAAGCTCCACTGGGGCAGGAACTGATGTGAGTGAGTTCTCTGTACAGCACTGCAGAATTAGTGGCGCTATATAAATAAATAAATGATGATGATGATGATGATCTATTGAAAAGGTAACCACAGTCTGGGCTACTATAATAAATGGGCAAAACTCTTTGCTTTACTAAAGAGAGGATAGAAATTGTAAGTGTTAATTTTTTATAACAGTTTTAAAGTAACACATAATGAACCATGTGCCTGATCATGTAACATATAAAATATATATATTTTTTTTAAAGTCGGTTTACTGCATTTTATCACCTCAGCATTAATTGTGACGCTTAAAAAGTCCTGCTACTGGAAAATAATGAAATCAGCATGATTAAGATAGCAGGCTGAAATGTGAAGTGTGTTGTACTCACCAGGGCTCCGCTGCTAAGTAGGATCATGAGGATTATAAATGATTCAAACCAGCTGTGTTCAACAATAAGGTAGCAGGTTTTCCTGAGATTCCACCAGGTTTTCCCTCTTCCCTCCTCGATGCTTACTTGGCAGCATGCAAATTTCTTCACACAGCCTGACGAACACAAGAAAGAAACTGGCAAATTGTCAAGTGTTTGGATAAATTATAGAAGAACCTCAAATGCCTTCTAACAAGGGCTTATGTTAAAGGTCTGTTCCTGTCCTGTGCTCTGCTGCACACTTAGGACCTGATTTCGGTTACATGTAATTGCAATCTAAAGATTCAATTCGGTGCACTGCACATGTGCATAACTTGTGCACGTCTTTAAAGTTGCATGTGTCTTGCACTTACGGTTGGAGAGTAGAATGAGAGTAGACATGCAAGTGCCTCTGAATATGTGTCCTATTTAGAGTTAGACAGATTTTGAAGAGTCTTTTGTTCACAATGCACATATCTGAGTCAGGGCCGTCTCTTGCATAGGGCACGATGGGCAGGTGCCCGGGGGCCCTGCAGCCCAGGGGGCCTGTCAGAGGCAGCTAAAAATATAAAGTTCCTGAAAGAAAGAAGAAGAAAATACCTTGCTCTCAGCTGGCGATCCGGCTCCCTCCCTGGCCTCCTCCTCCGTGCGGGGCTCGCAGTGCATGTCGGGCGTGACATCATTACGGATGAGGAGACCAGGGAGGGAGCCGGATCGCCAGCTGAGAGCAAGGTAAGTATTTTCTTCTTCTTTTTTTTCAGGAACTTTTTTTTTTTAGCTGCCTCTGACGGGCCCCCTGGGCTGCAGGGCCCATATATATAATATTTTTTTTATTTTTTTTAATATATATATATATAGGGGCCCCGGTGCACTGCTTTGCCCGGGGGGCCCCAAATGTTGTTAAGAAGGCCCTGATCTGAGTAGCAATCAGTTTGTGCAGGTGCGCCTAGAGTTCCACCGAAATGCCGGCAGTTTAGTGGTTCAAACCGCCGCATTTACTATAGGGCAGTTTGAGGCTCCGTTTTAAAATGAATGGCGATGTATGGCGGATTGAAAAAGCTAAACCACTATCAAAACCGCCATCCAAACGACAGAACAGGACAGTTTTAATACCTGCTTCTGAAAGGCTTGATAGCTCAAACATGCGGTTTGAACTATTTTGCCATTCAGAACATAAGAGAAAGCACAATTGACATTTAAATTATTTGTGCAATCATTATTTATTGATTAAGGGGTGAAATTAATTTAATATTAACTTATGGGGAAAAAAAAAATTCATTATATTAGGGGGACAAAATTATTTAATTATTATATTATTGGAGCACTATGTAATGCCAAAATGTGCGACATAAATAATCATATCCACCATTAACAATCAGTTAAGATTATTATATATTCACATTTCCCCCATAATATAATGCTATAATAATGTCCCCTTAAAACACTATATAAAAAAAATCCCTCATAAGATAAAGACATTCATTTTGCCCCTTAATCAATAAATAATGATTGCCCAAATAAATTAAATGTGCTTTCTCTTATGTTCTGAATGGCAAAATAGCTCAAACAGCAGCAGTTTGATCAATCTCTCCACTCACAACCACCTCTTTTATTTTGGCCGTTTGGATGGCTGTTTTGCGGTGGTTTTGAAAACCCCGGCTTAGTAAATCTGGCGGTTTGTATGTTCATCATTGTTAAAATCGTGGTGGCGGTTTATAAAGTGGTGGTTTTGAAAAATGTCTATTCTGGACGTTTTAATGGCGATTTGGGCTTTAGTAAATCCTGCGGTTTGACTAAACCGCCCTTTAGTAAATCTAGCCCTTAGTCAATTAATGATATGATCAAAGTAATGGGTAGCACTACATAGCATTTGCTGGTAAAAATAAAAGATGGAAAGGGTCCAGCTTACAATAGTAATAGGAAGAGGCTAGAGATAAAATTTGTAAGGATTGGAAGGCTCTCCTGTTCCCCCTTATGAAAACTCTAAAATGTTTCTAACCATCAGCCCAACTTCAGCACCATGGGCCTGATTCATTAAGGATCTTAACTTGAGAAACTTCTTATTTCAGTCTCCTGGACAAAACCATTTTACAATGCAAGGGGTGCAAATTAGTTTTCTGTTTTGCACATAAGTTAAATACTGCCTGTTTATTCATGTAATGGGTATAAATATAGACGTCAATGTGGAGGATGACTGGCTGACTTTATCCCTGACGAAAAAACACAAAAATTAAATGACCTTTTAACAACTTTGGTCTCATCTTTGTTAAAAGTATAAGCAGGGGATCAACTCTGCTGCGACTCTGTAAGTTGGTTCCGCAGTAATAGCCCTTAAGAAATTCCAATTCTAAAAATTGTCTTCACAGTCGGTATGTCAGACACTAAGAAAATAGCAGTGGTTCTACTTTCTTCTTCTCTAGATGTGATCTCAACATGACAAGCAAGAAAGCTATCAAAAATATTGGAACGGAAGTAAAAAAATATGGCATTGCACTTTATAAATAGGCGTTAAAAGGAAGCGAAACTAGTTTGAGACAGTTTAGCAAACAATCAACCTACAACTTGTGTTTGGAATGTACCTAATATTCTCTAAAAGTGGCTTAAATTGATAGCTCACCAAACTTTTCTAGATTTTGGACTCCTGTTGTCTCTGGAAGTCTAACAGTCCTTACATTATTTCATCTGAGCCTGTTTTCTAGAGCGTATGACTCCTGGTGCCATATGCGGATTTGATAGTGTGTTATTCCTAATTCAGTCATCAATGGGTTACAATGATACATGTTAGTAGACAACTGAGACTCAGCTTGCTCTGTACTTTCACGTCTTTGCAGATAGCACCTGAACATTCTGGCATAAAAGCTAGAGATCTATTCTGACCTTGCCTATGAGCCTCTGGTTCTGATACAGCATCTAGGGTGCCCATGTATTGTTAAATGGCCTTAAATTCTTATAGACCATTTGAAGCTCATGATCATTTTCTGACAAAGGAACAATTAAAAGAAATGCCCTGCTGCATATATTCAGTGTTTTCTACCCTTCTTCTATAGTAGCATCTGCCAGGAGGTCTAAGAATTAATCTGACGCATGCCACTGTTTGTTCTGGTTAATGAAAAGTAATGTTCTGATCATAATGTCATGACCTTATCATAAGGGCAAGAGCAAAAAATGATGTTCAGTTCTGTAAAATATTTGTCATCTTCCTCATTTGGCCACAAAAGTATCACATATTTGCAGAATTTGGCCTTAAGTATTCCCAGGCCTACCCCAATCACACACAGCATAATGAATTAACTGTCACCATTGCAGCTCTATTCATTGTAGCAAAGAGGCATATTTGCCACAGTTCCCCTATAAGTGAACTGTTAAAAACACAACCAGTATGCAGCAGCAGGCTGCAGACAGGGTTAAAGGTTCCCTGGGATCCTCTTTTAGCACACACACACACACACAGGTGTTCCACATGGGTGTGATTGGTTTGCTGTGATTTATTGTAGTGCTTGGGTGGAGGATAAAGGCACTGTCTGTATGTGTGGGTGGGACCACCGATGCCAGTAAGTGGCCGGCTTGCAGACAGGGAAGTAATGTGTAGCCAGATATAGGTGGTGGGGATTTTTTGTGTACTGTTCCTGATATGATTGCTGAACCAGTGTTGGAACTATTTTACCATCCTGTCAACTGCCAATAAACAGTTAAATGGTTCAGTATAACTGTTTTGGATTCCTGTGAATACTGTACTTTCTCACGTCATATACTATAGAAACTGAGAAATGCATTTTTACAAAATACAGTGTGGAATTGTGAAGCCCAACTGGAAGACTGTATGTCGCCACCTTTGAGAAATGTCTCTGGAATGGAGATTTAGCTCTGTATCTGGCATTCACCTCTAATCATGCAAATGCACCTGGACTCCTGCTAAGTGCATAGGGGTTAAGAGCAAAATGAAAGCATTTCCGGAGAGCAAAAGTTCACACAGACAAAAGGGGGAAAGCTAGACAGAGTAAAGGTGTTGCTAGTGAAGTACAGAATGGGCTCATCAGTGGACCTCGTTTTGTGGAACAGTGTAGGAACAAGATTACAGTTTATAGTGAGATTACTGTAATAGAATAAAGGGGTAACGAAGGTGCATTTTAGGGGCATTCCCTGCTGTGCACGACCCTTCTGCTCCACAAAAGCACTCAAATCCTGCACCAGCTCAGTGTTGGTGGAGACTGAGTGTCATGTGAACAAAATAAATACTTAAAAACCTGGCAATGTGCCCCCTCTCCAAACCCTCAATCAGCCCCAGTGCTAGAAAGCCAGGGCTGGACTCCACTATAACAGAGAAAATCAGCCCTAGGCTGGTTAGCACAAAGCTGGTGTTTATATAGGGCTGCACTGCAAAACCATATGCTTTCACCTACCAGCCTCATGTTAAACAGGGCCAGGGTGATGAGATTGGGACTCCAAGAGTGGTGGGAAAAAAAAGACACATACACAAATTTCACTTAAAGTATAATCGAATAAAAGCTCCCCAAAACCCTAATCCATCTCTTATTTATATATTTAAAGTAGTGCAGGGTTGTAACTAGGGCTGTGTGATAGGGACGATGGCCCAGGGTGCAACACAGAAGGGGGGCGCAGTTTATGAATATTTTAGGTTTATTTGGTTAAAATTGAGGGCTTAGGGGATGGCATTTTTGTTTCTCAGCCCAGGCGCTAAAATTTTAAGTTATGGCTCTAAAGTAGTGCACTATATTATAGGTGGCGAGTGTGTCTGCTAACGCGTTTCTCTTTAAAGTATAGGCATTCAACGGAGAGGTACATTTGTAGGTAATTTCGAGCAACGTAAAGTAAGGCTAAATACGTACAAAAGTATCATATGTAATGAGGAATCCTTGCTCGCCATAAATAAGGTGAAAATGAGCAGTTTTTCAGAAGAAAAACTGAAAAGTATATTCAATTAAGAGGGGTGGTAGTAAAAGGATAGGTGGTTGGAATTTTACCTGATTTTTCCAAAAACATTTCTATGTGTGCTGGGTGAACCGTCGAGGTAGACCAATGCAAAATCAAGGAATTTTGCGGTCTTTCTCAATGCGCTCTGTTAATGACCTCAAGTGTTCTACTATAGTGGGACAAAGGAAGTTGGCAATAGGAAGTGAGCATACCATCCGTAAAGCATGGCTCTGGATCAAGGTTCTCTTCGTAGTCATAGCCCAAGAAGTCATCTTCTCCTTCCATTCCTGGTGGTCTGATATCTATTGTGCTGCCCTCAGATGAGCTGGAGAGTTTAGCCTTCTACAAAAAAAACCAACATAGATATAATATTATATCTCTATTTCTGAATAATATACATTTATTACAATGTTCTTATCTTAGGTGGACAGATTAGTAGATAAGATATTAATTATAAAGCTTATTGAATGGTTTGATGATGATACTCATTGCAAATCTTTTACTAGTTTTACAAAATGTTAAATATTAACTCAATCAAAGAGCATGCATCTCCTCTTCAGATAATTATATTTTATAGCTATTTTTTTCATTTTTGCTTAAATTGTAAAATTTGATTTTAATTTATTAATCTAGAATATTGATATTCCACGTACGATATGATTTTGAAATGTTCAAATCAGAACGAGGTACGCCCCAGTGACATGATGTGGGCTTAACCCACAAGAAAACACAATTTGCTTCCTTTTAAATGCTAAAAAATATTCTAGAAATCTGATTCTTCATAAGACTTAACTCCTGTAATATAGGCACAGAGATTTGTGAAAGTATCACATAGGTCAATGCCTAGGGTAGAATTGGAGAGGCGGCGGGTTGGTACTGGCTTCATCATGTTTATGGCATTGTTATTTATGCATACCAGATTAAAAAACAATAATCATTTTAAAAATTACGGACAGAAAACACTTATTTATTTCATACAGTTGATGTGTGGCTGAGGCTGTGGAGCTCTGTAGAAAAAGGAATTTGGAAACAGAAGCTCCATAAGGGCAACACAGTGATTTGATGTGCCTTTAAGATTACATGAGCATTGTTGTGCTTAATATTATGCAGAAAAAAAGTATTGGAGACTGCACAACCAGCTAAAGGAGTTTTCTTCTTTTGCCTTTATTTATAGGGCAGCACAGTGGCCTAGTGGTTAGCACTTCTGCCTCACAGCACTGGGGTCATGAGTTTGATTCCCGACCATGGCCTTATCTGTGTGGAGTTTGTATGTTCTCACTGTGTTTGTGTGGGTTTCCTCTGGGTGCTCCGGTTTCCTCCCACACTCCGGTTTCCTCCCACACTCCAAAAAAAACATACTAGTAGATTAATTGGCTGCTATCAAATTGCCCCTAGTCTCTCTCTTTGTCTGTGTGTGTATGTTAGGGAATTTAGACTGTAAGCTCCAATGGGGCAGGGACTGAGGTGAATGAGTTTTCTGTACAGCGCTGCAGAATTAGTGGTGCTGTAAAAATAACTGATGATGATTGATTCTCTTGTGCCCTCCTGTAACTTTTACTAAATACGTCGTTTTTTCGTTTATCGCTTTCTTCTGTTTTTTTAGCTATGTATTCATATAATTATGCATAGTTGCTTATTTTCTTTTCATTGAGCTACAGCATTGCTCTAATGTACTCTAAATGTACTTGCTCATCTACAGACGTTGCTAAATGCATTTAGTAAAAGTTATAGGAGGGCATGCACATGCCAATGAATTAAAGTCACTTGAAGGTGGGGATCGCTTTAATTAGAACCAGTTTATTCCATTGAAAGCTAAATGATATAACAGAATGTTTCATAAATGTATAAAACAAAGCATTCCATTGTCAGGTGTGTTATACAAGACTTACCAAGACGCACTTACAGAGATTAATATTGTATATACGGGTTTTAAAAGAGAAGAGGAATGGGGGAAAAAATCAAGAACAAGGGGTGGGATTCTGAAACTGGTAAAGAAAATCTCTGGAGTAATGTTATAATATTGGGTGGGGTGCGTGTACTCAATGACCGGAACACCGACAAGACATGTGAGCGACATAAAAATAACAATTAAGATCAGTTGGACGGTCAGTATACATCTACATACCTTAATATAGATGTGCAGCATTAGCGACAGCTCTTATAGCTGTCATCTGTCAATTGCGAATAAAGAAAAGTCGGCGACTGGTCAGCACGTCATTCACACTGCTGACAGTGAGATTGGCGCTTTTAAGACGGCAATGGGTGGACCCGGAGCCACAATAGATTATAGAGGCGTGGGGTCCACCCATTGCCGCCTTAAAAGCACCAATCTCACTGTCAGCAGTGTGAATGACGTGCCTACCAGTCGCCGACTTTTCTTCAATCGCAATTAACTGTACTAGAAAAATACAGATAGGATTAAGTACCAGCCTTTACTGAGAGCCATGCAATGGACTTCACATGTAAATGTTGTACTTTTATACTTTAACTAGCTATAGCTAGAGATATATTTATATATCTAAAACATGTTTTTCTACTTCATTTTTTAGATTTAAGCTTTTCTGTATACAATTAAATTATTAAAATGAAAATCACCAAATATGTATGTACCCTACTTGCCAACTCTCACAGAATGTCCTGGAGGCTCCCGTATTCCGGCAGTCTCCCGCATCTGCCCACTTCCTAGTGAAGTGGGCAGAATTAGGCCCAAAATGCCGCGATTCTCCGGGAATCGCGGCATTTGGCCCCGCCCCCCACTGTAAAATGACGCCTTTGCATCATTAGGTCACGGGGGCGAGTCCAAAATGACGTGATTTTTGAAGCCCCGCCCCCCACACGCCCACCTCCCCCGGGCAGCTCCCGGACGCCAACTAGAAGAAGTTGGCAAGTGCGGTATGTTTTATTAAAAATAGCACTCTATATAAATACAATAATATCCTGCATCTGTATTCAAATTTTCACCTGTGAACAGAAAATATTGCCTTTAATCCAAAGACTTTCCTCAGCAATCAAGCAAACATCTGTTGTGAATTTAATTGAGATGTCTTGGTTCCATCACGGATTTATCGCCCGGGTTAGCAACATGGCTCTAATGAATATCCCCCTAAAGAGCTATGTTTCTATTAGATTATTTTTGAGGCAAGTACATGTTCTGCAAAAGGGTAGGTACACATTTACACACATATAAGAGTAAGCAGAACCTTGATTAAACACAAGCAAACCAAGTAAATATGTTTAAGTTAATGAGATCACGATTGAATGCAAGAAGGGTTCAGTCATTATTTTTCAAATATTACTAAATAAAATGTGTTGAGGAATTATGCCACGGATATTAGATGCAATTTTATGCATTTATGCTCTAAGATATTTTTTATTTTTTTGCATTGTACAGAATAAATAGAAAATGGTAAGTTTTTTGAAAAATGATGCATGTTCCCTTTGCATTTTCACCTTGCATTTCTTGCAGATAGTTTGATCAGTTGAATTAGCCTTTCCTGCAGAGTATGGCATGCACATTGTTATAGTACAGTGATATCGGTGACCTCCAATTACATGCGGCCTGTAGAGAACAACATCAACTTGATCGTTGATGGGAAAATATGATTGGTTAAAGCAACATGCTGTTCTAGTCATTTAGCACCATGGAGAGTAGCAACCGCCAAACCTGTGATGTGAACAAAACCAGACCTTTAATGCTTCACAAAACAGGGTTGGTTTGCCAGTCCTGCATGATCATGCTATGGTAAAGTTAAACAGTTCAGCACTTGGAACAGCTGAGCATATTCATTATTGTGTTGCAATGAATGGTAAGGCCCAGAGCTGAGCTGCATGCAGACTGATAGCCATTGGGAACATAACCAAATATATTACTTGAGTGGACACGTTGCTCTGTCTTGTTAAAATAAACACCAGAGCTGTAATCTTGAATCCTTCAACTTGTTTTTACCCCTGTGAGAAGTGAAAAGGGGAAGCAATAAAAGTAAAAAATATGGAACTTTTCTGCAAGTTACGGCTGCGTAAATTTAATTACAAGGATAAAAAATAAATAATCATAATAAATATTGTATTAATTGTACATGTAGTATGACATATTTTCATGCAGTCAGCATTACAACAGCTACAATTGCTATATACCCTTATTTTCTAATTATTTTGCTTGTAGGATCAGTATATACTGTATGGACAAAGTGTTATACTCAATAGCCGCCACCAGGGGTGTGCTGATCTCGCAACAACGATCAATAGATCCCTATGAGGAATGTGTTGTATGTCAAATACTGGATGGAACAAAAATGCAGGACACGTGTCCAGGGACTGTCCAGAATCTGCATTCAGTGTTGTCATTACTGACCATGTGGGTTCTATAGTGATCTATTGATCACAATTTCTCGAAGCTTCATTCATTCTCTGGTGAATTATGTGCATGTTAACCACTTCTAACTACCTGTGAGTATATACCATCATAAAGATAGATGCAACCAATCAGATTCTAGCTATCATTTATTTAGTACATTCTACAAAATGACAGCTAGAATCTGATTGGTTGCTATAGGCAACATGTCCACTTTTTCAAACCCGCAGCTTAATACATTTAACCCCTAGTGTACATAAACAAATTATATAGTCATCTTCATAACTATTTCCTTTGTAAAGACATACCTAGTCAGTTAGGCTACATTTGTTTGATTTTGTATGGTTCTACAGTGCTATTCGTGCCACTCTGTTCAATGATGTTTGGATTTTGACACACTGGACGGACCAGCCATAGACAAAAGGCTGCATATACTTAGCCCTCAAAGATGGAAACACTGCAGTACAGTTAAGTGCTAGATAAACTTTATTTGCTATATGAGGGCAGCATGATGGCTTACTGGTTAGCATTTCTGCCTCACAACACTGGGTCATGAGTTCGATTCCCAACCATGGTCTTATCTGTGTGGAGTTTGTATGTTCTCCCCGTGTTTGCGTGGGTTTCCTCCGGGTGCTCCAGTTTCCTCCCACATTACAAAAACACAATGGTTTTTTGGCTGCTAACAAATTGACCCTAGTCTGTGTGTGTGTGTTAAGAAATGTAGACTGTAAGCCCCAATGGAGCAGGGACTGATGTGAGTTCTCTATACAGCGCTGAGGAATTAGTGGCGCTATATATATATAAATGATGATGCTTTGATATATTTTATATAACACAGAAAAATCATACTAAAAAACTGAAGTGTGAATGACCTACCACTTTTAATGCATTAGCAAAATTAAGGTCACGAATTCTAAAAAAAATAATGAAAAAGCACATTAACAGTAATGTTTAAAGTAAGGTGAGGTTTAGCAAGCATGAACTCTTTGTTATAAAACGTACCTCTTTATTCTCCTCTGGGTCAGATTCGCTGCTGAAGTCTTCAGTATTTGGGTTCTCCAGGTCTGACTCTCCAGCAGCGATAGGCACTGCTACGGTGAGGCACTGCTTGTCACCAACAGCCATATATTCCTTCTCATCACCTCCATATTTCTCCACACTGCTGCCTATCCCACTCATTGTCCCACTTACATCTCTATGATAACTTTGCTCCTTGATGCTTTCCACCACAACATTGCTGAAGACGCCATTACTGCGCTTCATCTTCAGCTCTTCCAGCTGTCTCATATCATCCACATCGTTTTTAGTGGTCAGAAACAATTTTTGGAAAAAATCGCGCAGGCATTTCTTAATGTAAGCCACGCCCCTGTGGATCCTGCCAACTGCGACCTGAAGATTATTCAGTTCACTGTCGTCATCCGTAGCGGAAAGATTGTCAGAACTAAATGAGCTTAAGAGCAAGGCCAAGAACAAGTTCAGCACCTACAATCCAAGTCAAAAATACAATTAAATACTTAACAAAATTAAATGATACTTATATAATTACTGCTGTCCAACTAAAGCAGTAAAAAATGAAGTGACAGTAAGCAAGTTACATACGTTACTATTAAGACCCCTTTGATATGAAGATTTTCTATCACTGCTCAACTCCTCGGTAACACTGCGGTAAGAGGAGTTTTAGAACTCACCAAACCAGTGCAGGGTTCCTCTGCACATGCATGAGCCACAAAAGAGAACCCACTGAGGAAGCCACGCTGATTGGTGAAACACAATTTGGATATCCGTCGCAGAGTTTGGCTAATGTATTACTACTTATATTTGATTCCAATCTTTCTGCTTCATTGATCTCTCGCTTTATCTGTTTTCACATATACTCTACCTTCCATCCTATCACATTACTCCTTCCTGGAACACAAGTTACTCCTTATTCCTATCAATTTTCCATAGTAAAACTTCCGTAGCAAATTGTCACTACCCCTGTGCATTTCACATCCTAGCTCCCCTTGCCATTTACACTCATGTATATAGCCTGTACACCCTATTTATCTGTTCTACCACACCCAGCTGTCTATGCTGTACACAAACTACTGCCGCTACTTGGCACAACTGTACCACCTATCTGTAGTTGTAGAACGCTGCAAACGCTCCACCGCTATTTACAGATAAGTATAATCTAACTTCCAGGCTCACTAGGTGGAGGAAGCCGTGTATGCAGTGCACACAATCAATACCTCACAAATGCCAAGTGCAATAGTGTACCCCTAACTACAACTGTACCACCACCTAAAACCTCCACATTAACACCTATGCACTTCCACTGATTCTTGATATCTCACAACATTCTATAGCTGCCTATCACATGAATCCTGCCAACCATCTATTCATCTAGCATTCCACTTTCCTTGACTTCCCAGCTTCATCTTTTCAAAATTCTTAGTAATTGTTTTCTCTCCTTTATCTCTACTTTATATTTAATTCATCTATTCTATCCCAGTACCGTAGTCTACTAAAATTTGCTTATACCCTACTGTATGTTTATTTACATTTTTTCATTACATCAATGATTTATCTTCATACTCATATTCTATTTCCACATTATTATGACTGGTTTCTGTAGGCATATCTCGCCTACCAGATGCAGGTCTAAAATATTTGACTTTTGTCTTGCGGTTTGTTGTGTAGTTTTGTCCTTGATGCATTGCACAATTTGCAAACTGCACAACCAACCTTGCAAAAAATGGATGTTTGACAAAGCTGCACTTTCATAAATCCTGTTCAAAGACGGTGTTTTTCCGCCTGCCTCATGTCACTGTCCTCACTCCCACACAAGAGCACAGGTAACTGACTCCCAAATATCAGCACACGCATCTCCTAAGATAATCGGTGCTGCTGTGAACACTTCAATAAATTGATTGGGCTATAGATGTGCAGAAGATAAAGAATTAAAACAATAGGTGCTTTAATCCTAGTCAAACACATTTTACAATGGGTGAAGTTCTAATTTTTGCAGCACAGTCCAACCGGTGGACTGCAAGCCACATGAAGTCTTGTTGAACATTGTCTGCAGGTTCCATCATGATGGACAACAGTATGAAAGCGAAGCTAAGCAATGTCATTGTCAACTTGTGCTTCCTCATAGTATGCGGATCTCCAATATGTAAGTCAAAAAATTCCATAACTTCAGTGCTCTTACTCTATTAAAATGTTAAAAGTAAACTAAAATAATTTAAGAACACATGTTAGAGAAATAATTGAGAAGCATTAAAATGGGAATTAGAAGATGCTATAAATTATCACAGAAAAGTGTGGACCCAAATCCTTCTTTATGTGCACAAGTGTACATAGTTCTCTGACTAGTTGTGCTTTCCAGTAAAACAGGATGTATTTGCACAAATGTAGACACGTTTGCACTTCCACAGAGTAGAATGACAATGTCAAGTGTTGTACTTTTTACATAAATATTCCATAATCATAAAACACTTAACGTACCACAAGATTCCCGATCACCATGACTAACATGAACACCAAGAGGCACATAGATTGTCCGGCCACCTCCATACAGTCCCACATGGTCTCGATCCATTCTCCACACAGTACTCGGAACACGATCAGGAAGGAATGGAAGAAGTCATTCATGTGCCAGCGGGGGAGCTCGCAGTCGTCAGAGATTTTACAGACACATTCCTTGTAGCTTTTACCAAATAGCTGCATGCCGACCACAGCGAAGATAAACACGATGATGGCCAACACCAAGGTCAAGTTTCCCAAAGCTCCTACCGAGTTGCCAATGATCTTGATCAACATGTTGAGTGTTGGCCATGATTTTGCCAACTTGAAGACTCGGAGCTAAAGGATAAATTATAAAGTTTTTATATTAGCTGCATTAAATTGGGCAAATGAAGATGACCATATATGACCTGTGATTATAATTATATATATATATATATATATATATATATACATGAGATATACTATTTATTGGATGCATCGTGTATTGCAGTATATAAAAATTGTTGCAACTTGTGAGTGTGATAAGTAAAATGTCATCAAATTGTATTACAGGTATCTTTAAATTTGGCTTGTTAGTTTCTGGTGCTATAACCATCGATTTACTAACAATGTTCAAACCTATGTATTGATGGGCACAAGGAAGTGCTGAGTGTAAAAATTAGTTCATACACACAAACAGGAATGAAAGTATATAATAAAAAACCTAACAAGTAAAAACACTTCATAATTAGTAAACCTTTTAGGCTGTTTAAAACACAGGTTTAGTGTGGGCAGTAATTAGTAGTAGGTGCGTGGTCAGAAATGTGATTGTAAATAAATTGCTGAACATAGTACAATTAAAACCTACAGACATTCAAAACCAATAATATTTTACATCTTAAATTACCAGTCTAAAGGAACGAAGAACAGTGAATCCTCCTGTTGTTGATAGCCCAAGTTCCATTAAACTAAGACTCACAATAATCCCATCAAAGATATTCCAGCCTTCCTGGAAATAATAGTACGGATGTAACGCGATCAGTTTAAAAAACATTTCTGCTGTAAAGATTCCGGTAAAAACCTAGAAAAGTAATAGAAATAGCTGTTTTCACTGTTGAATCATGGCGGTTTAGTGCTTTTGTATGATTAAGACAATAGGCCGAAAATTATCATGAACGTGCATAAACATTTTTACAATACATTAAGGTTGCATTTAGAAGGCTTTTTAAAAAGGATCAAAGTGGTGTTTACATATTCACTCCGCCATAATAAAGCATATTGCTGTACTTTGCCTAGTCATATTTGCATCTTGTAGCGGATTTGCCCAGATTTACCACAATTTATCAATTTCTCCCAAATACCAACAGAAAATTCTACATTTGTCTATTTTTCTACCTTTTAAAGAAGAATTTACTTTAGGGGTAATTAACATTGCTCAAACAATGCACAACCTATGACTTCTATTATTATCATTAAAATCAGTCTAGCCATTGCTTTATAGAATGAAACTACCGGTAATAAAAGGGGAAATAACTATTATTGAAAGCAATTGAGCAAATGTCAATGTTGCAAGAAAAGAACTTTCCTTTTACAGGTTTATTTCGTTTTTATATATTTTTCTACTTTGTGTTGACAATGTAATTTTTTAACAATACATTTTGTTCTTTTTTTGTCTCCTAATTTTCTCTTTTCTTGTGTTTTTCTTTTACTTATGTTGTCTAAACTCTCCCTTAAGCCATTGGGAAAGTTGAAAAGTTTCTTTACGTTGAATTCCGCTGAAGAACTGAACGATTTCAATCGATTATGCAGAAAAGACTTCCATTTCTTTTTAAATAATCAAAACGAGATAGGTGGTTTTTGGTGCAGTAAAAAGCAAAAACTCCACTTTTTATCCCTTTAAAATAGGACCCTTATAGTTTGCTGCCTTAGATCTTATAGAACATACATGCTAAAAATTTGTCAATATGCAGATTGCATGCTCATGCCATGCTTCAAAACCCCTCTTTCCGTTGTTTCAGCGGATAACTGTGTGGATTGCACAGAAATAACAACAAAGCAAGAGAGATAAAAGAAAATCAGTAATAATATAATGTTCTAATACTGTATATATGAGTAAATTGTGTTTGATCTTTCATTATGTATTTAGTGCTGTTTTATTACATTAGTTCATTGATATAATAGTAAAACATTTGGCGAACCCACCAGGTTTCCGACAGAAAGCACGTTAATGAAATCCTTTGTCATATGGGCATGTTCCATGGCCATGAAAATAGTGTTTAGAACAATGCAGATTGTAATAGCAAGGTCTACAAATGGGTCCATCACAATCAGTTTTACAATGTCTTTAATTCTCAGCCATAGATCACTGCAGTCCCAGATTAAAAAGCAGTTAGCAAATTTATACCAACAAGGAGGGCACTTCTGTTGTCTTGATTCTTCAAGTTCTGAAAACAAATGGAACAATCTTGAAAATGTTATACACGTTTGTTCTACCCAATCTTCTGGATAATCCATCAATAGCAATGATTATTATTTTCATTTTGCACTGGAAAACTAGAAGTGTTTTTGTAAATCTTACTATACAAGTATTAAAAAAATCCAACTCTTGCAATGTGAAAAGAGCACGTTCCTGTTGTTGCTCAGGCTGATGCTCAGGCTCGGTTCCTGGAGAACCGAACACACCCAAACTTAGGGAATCCGAGTACCGAGCCGGCTCGGTACTGTTGCGCGCCCTCTGAATTGAAAACAAGGCAAAACATCATTGTAACGTCGTCGGATATCGGATCTCGCGAGTTTTGAATTCCTTTTTAAGATCCAACATAGCGAGGGGTGGGAGAGAGGGCGGACCCGCATTTTTCTTTTCTGCCACTGCTGTGCGCCAATGTGCCCTAGATGTGGTAGGGACTGCCATGTGTTTGTGTCATTGCTCTGTCGCTTAGCATCCAGCCAGGTCGCTGCAGTATTTGTCCGAAAGTGTATGAAAATAATATTGTGATCTGTGAGGTGGTCTAAATTGACTGCAAATGACTTGAAATTAGTGTTATTGAGGTTATGAGGTTAATAATAATGTAGGAACAAAAAAAGATCAAAATTATGTGATTTTAGCATATTTTAGGATTTTTTCTAAAAAATCCAAAACCAAAACCAAAACACACGAGGGTGGTTTTGCTAAAACCAAAACCAAAACACGAAGCTAATCCAGATCCAAAACCAAAATCAGTTCACAGGGGTCAGTGAGCATCACTAGTTTTAATGTTGTTCAACACAGCCAGGCTTCATGTAGACTTTGATGCAATTTCCATCTATAAGAGAGGCATACCCAATGCAGCTGATCATCATCATTATCAGTTTGTAACTTACACTTGGGGTAGAGCACCTGCAATATATATGTTTCCTGACACACGTATCTGGTCTACATCGGCCGCATTTACTTGAACTGTCGAAGCCGTATAATTGGATGAACAAAAGTATATTGGTTAATATTGTTTTGCTGTGCGATTGCGATCAGTATGCCACGTAACACGTGGCATAGCGCGATCGCATGGTAAAATACGCACGCACACACTCGCACTCTAACATTCAGTTATTTATATATTTCATATTCATATTGGTTCAGTTCTACAGTGATTTATGAGCAGATAGTATTTAGTTAATTATTAGTTTATATATTATGATTAAATGTACACTTTAGTGTTATGTAAGGTTCAGGTTACAGGAAACATGTCATGTTTAGTATCAGTTTAATCCCCTATTTATCAGCAGTTGTCCGGTTCATTCGCCGAAGTGATCGCACATTGCATACTCTAGTTAGCGATGTAAGGGAAATAAATGTCTAAAGTGATACTGACTGTAATATGTAAATAGACTAGCTTAAACTGGTTTCTGGGTGGGAGAATCATCTGGAATGTTGACCCTCACCCTTGGAGGGGGTTGTTTGAACTAGCCTATGACCTGTTTACACTGGACCCTCCTGATGCTTGGACCTATAGAAGCAAGCCATGTCATCTACATTGTTCTCTCTGTAACACTGAGTGTATATAATACAGCTCTAGCTGGTATTAGGGCAGTCCTCTCTGACCACAGTATTCTGGAATGAAGTACTGTAAGGTGGCACCAGCGAGCATAGCTTTGCGCAGCGAAGGGCGCGGCGGTATGTATGTATTTGTCTTTGGTATCGGCTGTATTGTACTGTACTGTATTATAATCATGTATTGAACTGCTAAATTTTGCATCTGCTAAAAAAATTACTTTGTGCTTTGGAAACACAACACAATCGCTTAGACAATGCTTATTTGAAAAATGATGAAATTGCTTTAATAACACCCTTATTGTACTTTACCTATGCTTGTCTCCCCTGATCCGCCTCTATAAGCATAAGGAGTCATATATTTAAAATGCGACTGACTCTACATACAGATGTAAGTCTTTTTTGTGGCCATGTGCAGTAGTAAAATTTGTATTTTGCTCTACCTTGTGTCACGCTGTAGGCCTATGAAGGCTGAAGAGAAATAGACACTAACCGGTATTAGCGCAACTGGTCAAAGAGGCGCGGAGTTTAACGTGCCCCTGGTGTTCACCAGGGTCCCCCGCAAGGAGGTTTGGACTTCGCAGCAGAGAGCACGCAGGTCGCGGTCCTATTAGCCAGTTACCAGTGTAGCGTAGAGAGGTCAGACGGTTCCGGGTCACAGCAATCAGGGATATCAGGTACAAAAGGGAAATCCAGTAGAGTAGTCGCCAAGCCGAAGTCACGGTACAGAATGGGTCACACAGAGGAAGGGGATGGTCGCCAAGCCGGGGTCACAACAGTAAACAGGAAGCAGGATACTCAGGGACAACAAGGGAGTGTGGAAGCCAGGAACACTGGTGGTGAACCTGTTACTCTGGAACCCTAATGGCGCCAGATACAGGTTTAATTAATGGTCATGATGCACTAATTGGCGGAAAGGAGGAGGCGGTGATAGGAGAAGGCAGCGGCGTCCCGTTGCCTAGCAACGGAGCGAAGGGCAGGGCGCATGCGCCCGAAAATACAGAGGAAGCCAGAAGCTGCCGCCGGGAGGTCAGACGTCCGTTCCCCGTCTGACAGTACCCCCTCCTCTCCTCCCTCTCGGAGAAGGATTGACTCTCTTCAGGAATTTTGCAAGGAGACGAGGAGCATGAAGGTCGGCTTCAGAGACCCACGATCTCTCCTCAGGACCGTAGCCCTTCCAGTGTACTAGATACTGGGGTTTGCGGTGGAAGAGACGTCTCTTCAGAATCTTCTCGATTTCGAATTCATCATCTAAAGATGTTTTAACAGGTGGAGGAGGAGCAGGTTCCGTGAAGAATTCGTTGAGAATCAGCGGTTTTAGCAGTGAAATATGAAATGTGTTATGGATCTTGAGAGACGAAGGTAATGAAAGCTTGAAGGAAACCGGATTGATTACTTGTGC
This sequence comes from Mixophyes fleayi, assembly GCF_038048845.1. Classification (NCBI taxonomy): domain Eukaryota; kingdom Metazoa; phylum Chordata; class Amphibia; order Anura; family Limnodynastidae; genus Mixophyes; species Mixophyes fleayi. The sequence continues at coordinate 129,231,805 of NC_134408.1, forward strand.
TATGGAAAAGGGACCAATAAACTTAGGAGCCAATTTCATGGATGGGACTTGGAGTCGAAGGTTGCGCGTAGACAACCAAACACGGTCTCCTACCCTCAGGACTGGAGCAACTCTTCTATGAAGATCAGCCGCTTTCTTCTGTCTCTGTACTGAAGTAGACAGTGCTTCTTTGGTTTGAGACCAGATTTGAGAGTAGTCATGGATGAGAGTATCAGCCACTGGTACTAGAGAAGAGGGAGCTTCGGATAAGAAAGGAGGAGTGGGATGTCTGCCGTAGATAATGAAAAATGGAGAACGACCAGAGGAAGAATGTAGAAGATTGTTGTGGGCGAATTCGGCCCAATACAGAAGATCATTCCATGACGTTTGATGATCAGAAGCAAAACACCGTAGGAAACACTCCAAGTCCTGATTCACTCGTTCTGTTTGTCCGTTAGTTTGGGGGTGATATCCGGAGGAAAATTTGAGACTGACTCCAATCTTATTATAAAAAGCTCTCCAGAACATAGCGACAAATTGTACTCCTCTGTCAGAGATGATCTCTTGAGGACATCCATGAAGTAGGGAAGATGTTCTTTAGAAACAAATCTGCGAGTTTAGGGGCTGAAGGGAGACCTTTACAAGGAGTGAAGTGTGACATTTTTGAAAAGCGGTCTACCACGACCCAGATGGTATTGTAGCCATTGCTCAAAGGGAGATCGGTGATGAAGTCCATTGTAATGCTGGTCCAGGGAGAATCCGGAATTGGCAGAGGAAGGAGAAGACCGGGAGGACTTTGTCTTGGCACCTTATGGCGTGCACAAACCGAACATGCAGATACGAATTTTTGAACATCTGAAGCCAGTTTAGGCCACCAGGTATCTGGAGAGGAATTCCTTGGTTCTCTTGTAACCGGCATGGCCGGCAAATTTGGACTCGTGAGCCCAACATAGTAGCTTAGAGCGGAGATGAGGTTCCACAAATGAACACCCCGGAGGGGGAGAGGTCGCTGAAGAATTGGTAATGGCCACTATTTGCATTGGATTTAGAATAATTTTGTTGTGTAAACAAGTGAGAATACCAGTATTATCAAAGGACCTGGAGAGAGCATCGGCCTTGGAGTTTTTGGAACCGGGACGGAAGGTAAGAATGAGTTGGAACCTGGCAAAGAAGAGAGACCAGCGAGCTTGACGGGGGTTAAGACATTGTGCCTCCTGGAGATAAGTAAGATTTTTATGATCTGTCATTACCGTGACGGGATGTAAGGCACCTTCTAGTAAGTGGTGCCACTCCTTAAGGGCAATCCTAATGGCCAATAATTCCTTGTCACCGATTCCATAATTTAGTTCAGTGCTAAAGAATTTCTTAGACAGGAATCCACAAGTCTCTAATGTTCCTGAAGAAGATCTCTGGGAAAGTATTGCTCCAATTCCAACCGAAGAAGCGTCCACTTCAATGAAAAATGGTCTCCCCTGGTCTGGCTGTTTGAGTATAGGGGCCGAAAGAAATGCTTCTTTAAGAGTCTTGAAAGCCAATATATCTTCGACAGGCCATGGTTTGCAGCAGGCACCTTTTCGAGTTAAAGCTGTAATAGGACAAATAATGGACGAAAAGCCTTTAATGAACTGCCGGTAATAATTGGCAAAGCCGATAAAGCGTTGGGTAGCTTTGAGACCAATAGGTAATGGCCAGTTGACAATGGCCTCCACTTTCTGCGGATCCATCAGCAGGCCAGTGCCTGAAACTATGTACCCTAGAATTGGAACTTGTGAACGCTCAAAAAGGCATTTCTCCAGTATACAATATAAGGAATGTTTCCGGAGACGAGAAAGAACAGTCTTGACATGGAGACGATGAACATGTAAATCAGATGAAAATATCAAAATATTGTCCAGGTAGACAATCATGAATTGATACAGAAGATCCCTGAAGATCTCGTTGACAAAATCTTGAAAAACTGCTGGGGCATTGCAAAGTCCAAACGGCATAACTAAGTACTCATAGTGCCCGTCACGGGTGTTAAATGCCATTTTCCACTCATCGCCCTTCCGAATGCGGATCAAGTTGTAGGCCCCTCTGAGATCTAATTTAGAGAAGATTTTGGCTCCTCTGATCCGATCGAACAGTTCTGTAATTAATGGGAGTGGATAGTGGTTCTTGATGGTAATATCATTAAGACGGCGATAGTCTATGCAAGGTCTTAATGAACCGTCTTTTTTTTTTACAATAAAGAATCCAGCTCCTGCTGGCGAGGTAGACTTTCTGATAAATCCTCTTTGAAGGTTGTCTGAGATATATAAAGACATCGCCTTTGTCTCGGGGAGAGCCAGGGGATAGACTCTACCTTTGGGAATGGTTTTGCCGGGAATTAGCTCAATGGGACAATCCCATGCTCGGTGTGGAGGGAGAGTCTCTGCAGCGGTCTTGCTAAACACATCAATGAAATCTAAATACGGCTCTGGTAGTTTGAGGTGAGAATCCAGAGAGAGACAAGGAAGTTGGTTAGGAGGGAGTATTTTCGAGAGACATTGATCGAAACATGAAAAACCCCAGGAGGTAACTTGAGCGTGAGCCCAATCGAATTGTGGTGAATGTTTTCTGAGCCATGGTAACCCTAAAATGATGGAGTTAACGGACTGTGGGATAACCATGAACTGAATCCACTCTTGATGGAGAACCCCTACCTGCAACTGAACTGGAGCAGTAGTGTCAGTGATGGAACCGTTGCTGACACGGTTACCGTCAACTGCAGTAAGAACCAAGGGTTGCGGCAATGGAGTGCAGGGTATGTGAAGCTTAGACACCAGAGTGTCAGAGATGAAGTTTCCTGCAGATCCGGAATCCACAAATGCAGAACAACTTAGGGAGGAATCCGAGAATTTGAGGGTGACAGGCATCAGAAAACTGTTATCTTTGGAAGGAGAGGGAGAATGAAGGCAGGAACCTAGAACAACCTCCCTGGTGTTGCTTAGGCGGTGAAGTTTTCCGGCCTCTTGGGACAAGAAGATAGCAGATGGCCGGATTCTCTACAGTAAAGACACAGACGATTCTTGATCCTGCGTTCCCTCTCATCCCGTGACAGGCGAGAGAGTCCAATTTGCATCGGCTCTTCCGCCGGGAGAGCTGGGGATTGAAAATGAGGAGCCAAACGTACAGTGCGACGACCTCTCCTGAGAACGCTCTTGAAGGCGAATGTCTACCTTGACACACAGACAGACCAAGTCGTCAAGCTTGGAGGGAAGGTCTTGCGAAGCCAGTGCGTCCTTGATAGGATCTGACAGGCCTTGCCAATAGGTGGCGGTGAGAGCTTCATCATTCCAGCCTAATTCTGAGGCTAAGGTACGAAACTGAACAGCGTATTGGCCTGCAGTTAAGGAGCCTTGGCGAAGAGCTAACAAACTGGATGCAGCCGAAGACACCCGACCAGGCTCATCAAATACCCTCCGGAAGTTCTCAATGAAAGTATCAGAATGAAGGAGGGATCCATCTCTTCGTTCCCACAGTGGCGAGGCCCAAGCTAGGGCTTGTCCCGTCAGGAGGGAAATAATGTAGGCTACCTTAGCTCTCTCAGATGCGAAGTTTTCCGGTGTCAGTTCAAATTGGATGGAACACTGATTCAGGAAACCACGGCATCCTTTGGGATTACCGTCGTATTTCTCTGGGGTTGGAATCCGTAGTGTTCTAGAGGTAGCAAGTACTGCGCTTGGTGGTGCAGCGGCCGGAGCAGGAGCAGGAGCTGGAGCTGCTGCCTGAGAAGTGCTCAGGGAATCCAAGCGGGAAATCACTCCTTGTAAACACTGCAAGAGTTGCGATTGGTTGGCCTCCTGCCGTTCTACCCGTACTCCTAAATGGATGAGGAGGCTTAGGGATGAGGGTTCTCCGGTACCGTCAGTCATGGCCAGAGTAAACTGTCACGCTGTAGGCCTATGAAGGCTAAAGAGAAATAGACACTAACCGGTATTAGCGCAACTGGTCAAAAAAGCGCGGAGTCTAACGTGCCCCTGGTGTTCACCAGGGACCCCCGCAAGGAGGTTTGGACTTCGCAGCAGAGAGCACGCAGGTCGCGGTCCTATTAGCCAGTTACCAGTGTAGCGTAGAGAGGTCAGACGGTTCCAGGTCACAGCAATCAGGGATATCAGGTACAAAAGGGAAATCCAGTAGAGTAGTCGCCAAGCCGAAGTCACGGTACAGAATGGGTCACACAGAGGAAGAGGATGGTCGCCAAGCCGGGGTCACAACAGTAAACAGGAAGCAGGATACTCAGGGACAACAAGGGAGTGTGGAAGCCAGGAACACTGGTGGTGAACCTGTTACTCTGGCACCCTAATGGCGCCAGAGACAGGTTTAAATAATGGTCATGATGCACTGATTGGCGGAAAGGAGGAGGCGGTGATAGGAGAAGGCAGCGGCGTCCCGTTGCCTAGCAATGGAGCGAAGGGCAGGGCGCATGCGCCCGAAAATACCGAGGAAGCCGGAAGCTGCCGTCAGCAGGTCAGACGTCCGTTCCCCGTCTGACAGGAGATCAGCGGGGACGGCGTCTGACACCTTGGCTGTTCCAATGAGAAGCCAATTGGCACACAGTTAATGTAACCTTTGAGTATTCATATTCCTCTGTCCAAATCAGTGATCGTTATCTCTTACAAGCTCTGTAAGTAATCTTACCATCGGAATATATGACACATCCACAATGTGCTGAATTTGCAACTTGGCAGATAAGTAAACAGGTAAACGTGGATATCAAACAGCTGAGGGTCAATGAGGATTTTATATTAAATGACATATTCTATATTTCATATTTTCTAGCGTCTTGTACATAGCTGAACCTAAACTGGGTACAGCAATTATAATCTCTGGTAGAAGGAGTCAGGTGGACGACCCAACTCTTATAATAACTGCTAAGAACACAACTCTTGGTTACCTGCCATTGTTAGTATTAAATTGTACTACCATTACCATTACTGGACAGTACTAGCTCTCCATTGTGGGACACCTTATTTGCCATCTATTAGAGAGCAATTGTAACGAATCTTTATCATCTCTAGTATATGGTGTACCATTCAAATTGGTTCAATCTGATGTTCTGTCCTCCATCCACTGGCCAGTGTTGATTTTATACAGCATATTTTATGGTTTATTTTTATTATTATTATTATTTTTATTTTTATTAAAGTGTTTATATATACCTCACGGATTGATTTGCATTTTTCATATGTGTACATCAGTTATCAGCGTTGTTGTTTGTTGTGTTAAATTGTACTACCATTAGCCTGTATTTTTGAAGAAGTTTCATATGGAAGCAAGAGCTGGGCAGCATGGTGGCTAAGTGGTTAGCACTTCTGCCTTACATCACTGGGGTCATGAGTTCAATTCCCGACCATGGCCTTATCTGTGAGGAGTTTGTATGTTCTCCCCTATAGAGCATGTTTATATACATACAGCTGAAATAAATAAGCTACAAAAGACAATTTCCTACCTTCCATTGTATTTGTTAAGATAGTAGCTATACTCAAAGCCCTTTGTCTCCCAGATGGATCTTCCAGCAAATCCATGGAGATTTTGTATGAACTTGGTTTCCTCTTGTTTACTTCTGTCTCTGTAGTAGTGCCCTGCAAACCAAGATGTACACAGTCATTGAAGCTGCTGTCATCACATACATTATATGTTTCTATAGTCCATTTCCGTAGCACTTATTCATACTATTATCACCTAGCATTTTTGAATATACAAAATCAACATTTTACAGAGTGTTGTAAATATATTTAGCATCACAATGGATAGTTCATACAATGCATTTGTTACATTGTAATAAAAAGTGCAAAGTTCAAACATCACGGAGCTGATCTAATGTTAGGTGCAAGTCTTACCTGGGTGCATAATTTGCAGCCAAGTGCAAACTTTGTTTTTCATGTTACACAAACCTTAGCCAACTGTTTTTATACACTGCATTTCAGAGTTGGGTTAGGCCACACCTCTCTCATAACCAAGTATCTGGCTATATTGTTAATTAATTTTCATAAGTATGTCTGTATTTGAGTCATCAAAATATGTTTTCTTGATTTTGATAATTTTGGCAAATTGCACCATTTCATTGCAAGGTTAAGGGCCAATATAACGTAATTCGCTGAATCGCGTCATCGAGACCCCCTCCTACAGGATGGGGAAAGAATGGCCTGCTTGGAATTTGAGAGTCTCCTGGACATTCCGGGAGAGTTGGCAACTATGAAACTATGATATTATATATATATCTATATATCTATATATATAATTTGTGACCTTGGGAGTGGTTTTCCATAGGTCTCTAAGAGACGAATTAGCTATTCAGCTGACAGTCTGCAGGGGAAGGCTGCATACAGGGTTAAGTCCCTGCACAGTAAAACTTCTAGGCTGAACACACACAGGTGGTCTAATGGGGTAATTAGTGTATGCAGTTTTATTATGATGTAACAATAAAAGCATTGTTTAATCAGCAAAAAGTTGTTTGTGTATGTGTGTCAGAAGCAGGATCACAAAGGACAGCCAAAGCACAGCTGCCCACCCAGCCAAACAAATGCAAAGGTGGTGAGTGAAATGTATTAAATACCACTATCACACACCTAACTGTTCTAAGCTGTCAGTTGCAGTAGGGATATTGCTGTATTGCAGAAAAAGCAAATATTTTGTCTGTGGAGAGAAAGAAAGAGAAAGTTTTAAAAATTGCTGGTTGTTGTCAGGGCCGGATTAACCTGAGGTCTAACTGGGCTGCAGACCAGGGGCCTCAGGCATCCAGGGGCCCTTGACAGAGCTCAGCAGCATTATTGATCGGGCCAGGGGCGCCCCCGGCCTGGTCAATACTGCGGAACCTGTCACTGTTGTCCTTCCGCGGCGCTCAGTAACCTCCATACTGAGGAGATCTCGTGAGAGTGTCATGAGATCTCCTGAGTAAGGAGCTTACAGTGCGCCGCGGAAGGACTACAGTGACAGAAAGTATGCGCTTTGGGGGGTCGGCGGGCGGCTAACGGGGGGGGCCTCACGGGAGGCAGGGGCGGCAAACGGCGAACAGGGGGGGCCCCATTAGCCCAGGGGCCTCCATTCCCTTAATCCAGCCCTTGTTGTTGTAGTGCCACACCTGGTTATTCACTGAGTTGTGAGTTAGATGTGGTTTGGGAAAAACCCTGTGCACAGAAGTTTGCTATTTGCCTGTGTGGGATGCTAAAGCACCTTTTTGTTTTGCTAACAACCTATGGAAAGTGCTGGATGTGTATAAAGATCAAGATTCTTGTATGAAAACTACAATAGAACTAAGAGTAATTGTTGCCAGTATAAATTGTCTTTGCTACAGCTAAATATGGGCAAGAGAAAGAATAAAATATGCCAAAAGGAAAGTTTACAAACAGGTGTGTTTGAAGCTCAGACAGAGATGCATTTGGAAAATCTCTTGCTCTCTGCACAAACCTGGGTCAGATTATGTAGCCAGGGAAGAGTATGATTGCTTGGAGAAAACTTTTAGAGAAGAAAACCGCTGTCTTGTAGAAGAAGTGTGGAATCTAAAGCAACAGTATTATGAAAAGATAAAAGCCCAAGAAGCTGTTTCTGAGTCCTTGAGAAATGAGCTGCATGTGTTTCAAGAGTTATATGAAGAAAGAGGAAAAGCAGTGGAGGATCTTAAAGAAACTGCAGAGATATTACTGCAGAGAGAGCAGGAAATTGTGGTTTTTGAATCCTTGAAAGATGAGTTGCAAGAGTCATATGAAGAAAAAGGAAAAGCAGTGGGAAGTTCTTAAAGAGATAGCAGAAGAGAAAGTCCAATAAATTGCTGTTTAAAAACAAAAGCTTGTTATGCTTCAGCAGGAGGTGCGCACATCAATAGAATCTGTAAAGAAACTTGTGGCATGCAAGTAAGAAAGGCTTCATCTGGTTGTAAAGCATGAAAAGCCTGAACGATTGCTCAATGAAGAAAAGACTGTCAGAAAACCTTTCCCACTCTCATAGAACAGCCTGAATTAGAACGGACTCATAAGTGTCCTTTTACAAAACTAAGGGGCTGAGAGAGAGTGAGAGAGAGAGAGAGAGAGGACAGGCTGTTTCAGAACAGTGTTCTCAAGTGGCAAGAAGACAAAATCCCCATTCATACGCTGGTAGATGAGGATGAGAGGACACTTAAAGTGGTAATGGGAGAGGCCAAACACTTGAGATATGTTGTTGGACAAGCTTTGGTCAAGTCTCAATCAAACAAATTGGAACATAGACTTGCACAAAATGAAAGATGCATTGTCATGGATATTTGCCCTCCTCGCAAAGTCTGCTCCACCCTACTTGGTGACGCTAGGGGGAGGGATATGTGTCAAAGTGAGTGGTTTGACACAGGCCTCTAAGAGAGGAAATAGCTATTCAGTTGGCAGGGGAAGGCTGCATACATGGTTAAGTCCTTGCAAAGTAAAACTCCTAGACTGAACACACACAGGTGGTCTAATGAGGTAATTAGATTAAAGGGAGGGATTTTGTATATATAAACCTGTATTGTGCATATGTGCAGTGAGACTGATGCTAAACAGTGGCCGGTGATTAGACAGGAGAACTATGTCTAATCAGTCAGTGTGAGGTTGCCTGGCGTCATCCTGACTGAAGGGAATGTTTTACTGTGATATAACAATAAAAGCATTATTTACTCATATATATATATATATATATATATATATATACTAGCAAGAGCACCCTTCTTGTGGCAGGGGCACCCTGCAGACCATCAGTGCACCGACAACTTCTTGTTGTAAATCACACTTACATTTATTGTTTGCATTAGAATAAATGGCAACACTTCTTGTCAGGATGACACCAGCAAGCGATACCCTTTGCTTACACCTCCGGGTGACCCTATTGCTAGCTCAACATAGTTCATCTCTCTCATAACTGCCCAACTAGTTCAGCATCAGTCACGTCTAACGAGTGCACAATTCAGGATTAAATACACAAGTCTCCTCCGTTTGGTCTAATCATCTCAATATACCGCCTGTGTGTGTGCAAGGCTAGGAGTCTGACTCTGCAAGGATGTAACCCTGTACACAGTCTTTCTCTGAAGATAGATAGATAGATAGATAGATATATAGATAGATAGATAGATAGATAGATAGATAGATAGATATAGATATTCTACCAAAATCTACATAAGTATACATAAGAAAACATATTTTGATGATTCCTTCCATAATTTTAAGAAATTAGTTTTTTTTAACTGAATCTATTTCCTCTAATGTGTTAATCCTATGCAGTAGGAGTCTGATATCTAGGTAAATAAGCATACAAAGTGTATGCCTTTCAGCACTGCGGCAGTGGGTTCAGTCCTAAACAGGGCACCATCTGTGTAATATTTGTATGTAACCCGTGTTCATGTGTGTTATCTGCTGTTGCTTCAGTTTACTCCCACGGTCTAACAGCATACTGGTAGGATAAATAGCTTCTGGCCATATATAGACCATATATATAATAATTATAATATAAAATTGCACCGCACCAGTTGTGTAAGGCTTAGACCTGGTGTGGACATTGATTACACAGTGGGTCGACGCTATGCCTTATATTCATAAGGTAATCTCCCACGCACTTTTCTGGCTACTATAAGAAATCAGCTCCTTTGTATGTTCACCGGAACTCTAATCTTGCAAATCTCGCACAATTACATTCGCACCTCACTCATAATTGTATCAGAATGAAGTGGGCGGGTAATATTACAGTGGGGGTCGTAAATGCTTCCCTAGAATGTCATTTCACTCCTTGAACTGCACATTCCCCAGTGGTTCAGCTATAATAACAATGCACCCACACAAACCTTAAAATAAGACACTTCTGGGTAGTTTGACGTTTGTTTCACCTGAGAATTTACAACATGTACTGTATGATTTTTTTATAATATAAAACTAATTAGAATATAGATTGATATGCGCCTATTAACAAACTTTAAAATCAGTAAATGTGCAGAAATGCTTTCTTTAATGTCAGCATGATACCATTAGAGACATGTCATATGTGAAAATAATGTATGTAATAATAATAATAATAATAATAAAAAACAGCCAGTAAACCAAAAAACAATTTAAAAAGAAGGCCATATGAGATGCAGGTTTTAGACATGGATTGTTCATAAATTTCAATGGAAACATGCAAAAAAAGGTATGATCTATATCTGAACACACAAAACAACTATGGTAAAATATAATAGTGTCCATTTGGGATGGAGATTATGGGGTGCATTCAGGATTGGACGTACTGCACATGCCCAACAAAAATGCGTATGCATACGTCCGTATATAGTTTTTTGTGCATCGATGACTTCTGCCTCCTTATATCTGAGCGGCGGAACAGGGGTGGGCAAGCAGAGGCCGAGTTCAGTATAATGATGTAACTGGGAAACAAGGTGGCATCAGCAAACACACCTTTCAGGAGGCGTATATTTTGCTGGTGCTGGAGGCTGGTACAGCGATAGGTAATGATGGCGATGACTGTCAGCAACACTATCTAGCCTCTTCTGATTGGCTGATTGTGTATTGACCATTCTATCTGGTAGTACTTAGGTCATAAGGGTCACAGCTATTTTGTATGCAGTTACATCTGTTCGCATTACTTAATTGACATTTTAAATTTGATTTTAAAGGGAAAAACAACAAATGATTGTATCTAATTGAATCTATTTAATTGTTTGTATTTAACTATATTTTAGATGGAACGTGCGACTTTTGCATTTATTAAGAGCTGTCAAGACACGATTCTCTCTTGTGAATATGACCAGTCATTACATTATTAGATTGTGTACAAATAGGGTAATGTGACTTTAGCATTTACTACTAACACTGTCACAGTAAATCTCTACGCTATCATAGGGGCATAAGTATACACACTTGTTACACCTGACGCACTCCTGGCGCAAATGATGTTGTCTTTGCTGGACACATCTTGAGATGGGTCCAACTGAACATATGCTTTAAATATACTTTTTTTAATGTGTGTCTATTCCCTCCATGCAATTACCTCTAGCTGGGATGGGGGGCCCCATGGGCCAGTCCCATAGTGGGCTATCTTGGGCTGGGCCACTTGTATTTTTTGTTCCTTTAAAATGTTCCAAATAGGCTGTTGAGTTGAGTCATATTTGCCGACCTTTGAAAAGTTAATCCCGGGAGATCCCGGGCAGTGGACGTGGTTGGAGGGCAGGAGGGGCGGGGCGCGGTCAATCACGTCATTTTGGCCCTGTCCCCCGTGACAAAATGCCATTTCTGTTGCGGGGTGGGGCCAAAATGATGTGATTCACCGGGAATCGCGTCATTTTGACGAGCAAGTTGCAGTATGCGGGATACTTGCCTGCTCTCCCGGGAGTCCGGGAGACCTACCCGAATTTCGGGAGTCTCCCGGACATTCCGGGAGAGTTGGTAAGTATGAGTTGAGTCTTGTCCCCCAGACAAAAATTTGCCAGTCTCCCCCTGCCCATTAATTAAACAGAGAGGAGGCAGACACTTTGTGAGCAGGACCAATATTGTTCAAAATATAACCATTCCATTTTCTAGTAACTAGTTACATCACTGGGAAATGAAGCCGCTTTTTCATCTTTACGGAGATTTTTTTTCTCTCATGAATACACGCAGAATATCACTCGGGAATCATACAGATATCTCAGATTTTTCCTATGTTTATATCCCAAATTGCTATGAATGAATATTGGTTTAACTGCTTCCACTTTGTATAGGTGATGGGAGTACTTTAGGGAGGAGGAACACAATGAAATACAATTTTCTTTAAAAAAGACATTGAATAATTTAAATTATGCTGAAATGGTTTAACCTCTGATATGTTCAAATCAAACAATTCAACGTTGCTTCACGCATGTTGTGAAATTGTGTGCGAACCATGCTCGTCGTTACTCCTCCGCCTCTGGCTTTTGGTGCCTTCCTGCACTTTTTACTGAAGATATTGCTTTTTATGTCTGGACGCATTCTGTGCTTTTCAAATACTATTTTGTTAACAATGTTCTGGGGCGTTTAAATAAAAAGTGAATGCAAAAGCTGAAATAAACTTTCCAATTTTAAAAAAAAAAAGTTTTCCCAGTGTCTTTTCCTGAACTTTAGGGTTCATTTTAATATTATAAATGGGGGAGATAAAATATTAGGTAGGGATGGGAAGGGGGAAGGTATATAAGGGAGTGAGTATTATTGTGGCACAGTGGTTAGCATTGCTGCCTCTCAGCTCTGAGGTCATGAGTTCTGTTCCCTATCTGTGTGGAGATGATATGTTCTCCCCGTGTTGGCGTGGGTTTTTTCCTCTCACACTCCAACGACGTACAGGTAGATTCATTGGCTACTGACTAAAATCGGCTCTAGAGTGTGTGCTTGTGTGTTAGGGAATTTATAATGTAAGCTCCAATGGTGCAGGGACTGATGTGAGTGACACATATGCTCTGTACAACGCTGCGTAATATGGTGGCGCTATATAAATAATAATAATAAGTATCAGGTATACAGAAAGCACGACATTATTAGATGTGATCAGGAGCATGGAGAGGGAGGGGGAGCAAGTACAAAGGAGTCTGGGCCTGCCTGTTTGGTGGGAGGAGCCACCAGCCTGGTGTGGCCACGCCTCTTTCTTCTGCTATTGAAGGGGCCCTAAGAAGTTGCTGTTCCGGGGCCTGAAATTCCTCTTAGTGGGCTCTGATAGTGATTATATCGGTCAAATATTTATAATATGAGATTATGAGGTTCCAGACATTCCAGAGTTAAATGTAAACCACGGTTCCCACCAGATTCTTTTAATCATCTAGTTAGAGTTGTTGATCTTCTTTGGCCTGGACTAGGATACTGATACTTGAATACCAATGTATCAGGTTTGCAGAAAAGAGCAATCCTGTGCCATCTCTAAGGGCAATGAAAATAAATAACTCTGCCTAGATGATATAAAGGCTTTGATGAAAATCACAAAAGGAAGACAGAAAAGCAATATATATGGTAAACGCTGCAGGAGGGTATGTAGAAAACACTCAGAGCTAGATTTACTAAGCTGCAGGTTTTAAAAAAGTGGGGATGTTGCCAATAGCAACCAATCAGATTCTAGCTTTCATTTATTTAGTACTTTCTACAAAATGAAAGCTAGAATCTGATTGGTTGCTATAGGCAACATCCCCACTTTTTCAAACCCGCAGCTTAGTAAATCTAGCCCTCAATGTGTTTCGGAGCTGTTAAATCCTTCAAATAAAAAAAATCATTGCTTGTCCTTCATCATTAAGAACTGGTTGCGGTGTCCACACTGTTACCTCTGGGAAGAGTCCAGCAGGCGCACATGACCCACTGACCAAGGAGACTACTCCATTACAGTCCACAGTACTGTGCATTTTACCATTCATGGAAAGTAATGGCAGAATCCTGGATGATGGACTTGTCTGGCTAACGGTGCTATTTCGCCGCTGTCCTTGTCTTCCAGGCACAAACAGAGAGTCCCTTCTACTGTCGTTATCTTCAAAAGTACTGTGTTCATCGTCAGCAAAATCGTTCTCTGAGCCTACATCCTTGGCGTGATCTCTGAAGCTAAAAATGCTGCCTCTGCTATTGCGCCGAGGGGAGAACAGAGGACCGCGGATACTCAGCTGCGACTGTAAATATAAACACAACAAGATATATTTAGAAGTGACACAATTGTTTATTTTTAATATTTGACACATAATACAGGACTGGAGCTTTAAATATTATAGTATGTGGTAATATGTCCTTTTGAATAATTGAAGAGCGAGTGAAGATGCTGCTAGACGAATATAGCAAAACCTATGTACTATTGAGCTAAACAATATACTGTACATCATCTCAAGTAAGGGTTTATATTTAAACATGCTTACTAAATCTTCTCCTAGATAAGAGATGACATTGTTAATTAGTTTCGGGCAGTGCAAAAACCAGACTGTTTAAGGTAACAGAAATGTACACACCAGACTAGAGGATCCGCACAAAGAGAAAGGACCAGTGATGTCAAAGCAAGAATAACTGACATGATGTGCTTTATCACTTGAGATTTTTGCCCTAAGGGTGTTTACAAAATGACCAATATGAGGTCCACAACACAGGATGTGCCATTTCTCCTCTTTAATATGATGTAAATAACCTATTTGCACATGATTGACATTGCATTACTTAGCACATTACAAAATCAGTGATTGCAGCTTTGTTTATTCTGATGGAAACAGCTAAGGCATTGGGGCTGTGTGTGGTCTAGGTGTATAAATACACCCCATTCTGTAGCCATCTGTAAAAATTGATATTGTGGGGCTAAATATTTAAACATGTGTTAAAGGGTAGAGCTTGTGCATTTTGGGCGACAATCCTAGTTTAGCAAGTTGCTGCAGAGTACTTTCCTCCCACAAGACATCTTGATTACTATATATAAGTTAGAGGTGATTGAGCACTGAATGCACAGCAATTACTTCTACACCATTTATAATTGAAAGCATATTTCTATGTACACAATAGAGCTACTTAATGAAAATATTACAATTGCACAAATACACATGAAAGCCTCAATTGTTTTCTCCATCAGTCCCAACTAGAAGTTCCTTTTTCCTGCACGGACTGGATTTTTTAAATCTGCTTGTGGGGCTGCCAACAACTCCATCCCCGACCATGTGCATCTCATTCATCCAAATGGCATCTAGAGCACTACACACCTTTATCTCACTGGATTACGTTTTTAACTCTTTACTTTCTTCACAGCTTATACACCCATTATTTCATTATTTCAGTGACACCCTTGTTTTAATATTCCTGGTTTATATAGCAGATCTGTCAACTTGAACTATGTGAGTGTCTATCAAAGATAGCAAAATTAAAATCCGTTTTGCACTGCTCTGCAAATACGTGGGAACGACTTCCATTCACCCGCCATGCAAACTTCTCTTCTTCACAAACGTGACCATTTTACTCGGAAAACAAAGACGTCCTGGCAGAAAGTTCTAAGCTGAATTTGTGCTGCGGAGTAGATGTTTCCCTAAAATGTGCTTTTTTTTTTTCATTCAAACTAATATGAAGCACTCATATGCATGCATTGTGACTCACTTGCTACCTGGCATCTGAATGGAATATTCACACAATTACTTTACAATACCTATAGTAGTAATTTAATAGGTATGGGCTATAGGTATGGGCTAAAGGTCACAAATTCAAAGGGCCTGAGTCATTAAGGAGAGTAAAGCATAAAAAAGTAGTAACTTTGTATCTGGACAAAACCATGTTGCATTGGAGGGGAGGTAAATGTAAAATGTGGGGACAGATTTATAGTTGGGGTAGGGCATGTCCTAGATCAACTTTAAATTTCAATGTACAAATAAAGATATTATGTAATTGTGTGCTATATGAAAAAAACAGCCAGTATTTTACTGATGTGCAAAATAATAAACAAATTTGCACCCTTTGCATTGATTAACATGGTTTATCCCAGAGAACATTTACTCCTTTTTTTGCCTTACCTTCCTTAATGACTCAGGCCCAAAGAGTTTAGGCATTAGTTCATATATAGTGACTGTTCAGCTCACAGATATACATGATGTAGTTGTTTACATAGGTGTGAATGGGCCATAGCAGTGAATGGGCCATAGCAGTACCAGTTGGGGGCTTGTGCAATGCATCGGCGTATTAGAAATAACCTCTACTATCTTATTAGGAAATATATAGTTAAAATATAAGTTGCTACTCAAATACATTGTAACTGTAACAAATTAAATAGTTTTAACATAATATATTTGAAAGATTGAAAAATTTCAAAAGCAAAGAACATGTATTGTATCTACAGCCTGAGACCTACACACAATAGCGGCAGCCATTTTTGAGGACTGAAATACTCATTAGAATGCAGCCTGTCAATTCTCCAGGAACTAGTGACACTAGTTACGTTATTTGTTCCTATTGAGACCTAAGAAATATATGGCTGTCTCTACTCTGTTCAGACGATGAGTACAATTTAATATTTAGATTCTAGCAATTGGATTAATCCTAAGATTCTAAATTATTTCACTCTTCCACTGGTCCTCGGTACAGGGAAAAGTATATATAAAAAAAACCACCTGTCTCCAGCAGTATAATGAAATCTTACCTCTGGGGGGAAAGATGCCTTCTTGTAATACTCTAGCTGATTCCCTTCCCTGGTAGAATGGAACCCTTTTCTCTTTAAACTCTTTTCAGATCCAGATATATAATATTTTTCCTCATCCCTTTTCTCATCTCCATCACAATTCTCTACCTGTTGTCTTTGCTTCTTCCAGTTCCTACTTTCTTTGGCACTCTTAGAACTCAGCTTTGACACTGTAGATGAACTTTCGGATGCATCGTCCGGTTCAGCTTCTTCGCTTAATTCTTGTGAGTCTGCCAATGCTGCTGCTACAGCCTACAATAGTCAATTGTATTAATTGTATTTAAATGGACATTATACATATGTTATATATACCACTATGGGGTAGATTCAATTAGCCGCGTTATCCTTTAGAACACTGAGTTGCTCTTTAGAACACTGCATTGTTCTTTAGAACACTGCGTTATTCTTTAGAACACTGCATTGTTCTTTAGAACAACGCAGTCCGCACATCATTACCGTTACTATGGTAATTTCTCTGCGTAGAAATTACCGTAGTAACGCGCAGCTATTACCGTGTTAGTGGTAATAGTGCGCGGGCCGCGTTGTTCTAAAGAGCAACGCGGCTTACTGAATCTACCCCTATATTTGTAAGCATATTTTTACAAAATGTACTATATTTTTAAATGTATATTTCCTTTGTACTGCGTCTCATCAGTAACACATAAAGTTCTAGAACTTTTTAGTGACCATTTCAAATAATATTGTAGTGCAATTAGATGTAGAATTTCACTCCTCTTGCAAAAAATTTGGTTTATTTTTCATTTTAAACTACTTGAAAATAGCCTGAATTTGTGCCCTTCCTTTGCACGAAATGAGATAGGGATGAGGAAGAAGCTTCCAAAAAAGGAAAGTGACACATAATAAGGTAAATAATTAAACTAATTGAATGTGTGAACTTTGTTTCCTATAGAGAACACCTGTCGACATTCTCAATTGGAAAAAAATGAGTTTGTGCCACACCTTGATCATCCAGACCACACCTATTTCCCGCTCAGCCACAGCCCTTTCATGCTAGCCCATCTCGCTTTTTCCAATGGCACATTGACTATTGGGGGTATGTCCATTACAGAATTATGTTGCAATAATCAATTGAAGTGTGTCCTTCTAATTCCATGGAAAACACATACAAATGATGTAAACATTTTTTTACAAAGGCCCACTTCAAAGTTTGTGACACACAGACACCACAGACAGCAAACTGACTATGACTAAAATCACAATTCACCGTAGCCCACCTAAAAGTAAGCATTTATGGAACAAATACCAGGCATATTATAGCTTCAGACCTTTGATGAGCTACTGAGTTAGGAAATATTAAAACAGGTCCAGTTGAAACATACACTAAGAGCAACATGCAACAAGATTTGTCTTATAACACAACTGTAGCTACATCATTACTGAGTACATTTTATTTGAGAAGTTCATGAAGGTTGAGATATTGATGTTACCTGAGCTTCCCCCTGTTGCTTTTTCAATTGTTCCATCATTTTCTGAAATTCCACGGCTTTCAGCTCGGCCTCTTCTAAAGTTGCCTGATTCTGTTCTTCATAAGCCATGGCAACCACGGCCAAGATCAGATTTACCAAATAGAAGGAGCCCAAGAAGATCACCAGTACAAAGAAGATCATGTAGGTTTTACCAGCAGCTCGCAGGGTCTGTATAGAAATATAAGTACTAGAGACAACAAGAACGCTCAGCATTTTAATTAGGATTTAGCATAAGGGCTCATTTCCTCTGTGGCAGCCTGTTTGTGGGCCCAGCCTATATTAATTCTTTAAGAACTAACACAATCACATTCTCAAGTTTCTAGTGAATTTATATTTGTATTATCTTGCATAATAATTCAATCAAACAAAATGGCTGCCTTCAGTAAGAGTCATTTACAAAATGTAAAATCTTTGTACTTGTACAATGGATGTGCCCACTTCACAGTGTTTAGAAACCCCCCTTACAAGCTTACTATGTCTAGGTTTCTTAAAAATGTGTTGCAGACATTTTTTACCTCAAAATTATCTCACACAGTGTTGGCTGCCATCTTGTGGGCCAAGCCAATATTCACCCTATCAATTGACAAGGACTAATGAGATCATTACGCTGTGCAATTAGTCAATATTATGGTTATACTCTATGATGTTTATGTAAATAAGGTGATATATACATTTGATTAATCAAGGAAATTCATACATAAGAAAACAAATATATACCTACCTGCATGTATAGATTTTCCCAGTAGTCCTGAGTCATCAGTCGGAACAGCGATAAAAATGCCCAACTAAAGGTGTCAAAGCTTGTGTATCCATAATCTGGGTTTCTTCCCACTTTCTTACATATGTACCCTTCTGGGCACTGACTAATTGAAATGAAAAAATTACACTGTATTACAATTGCAATAAATGTTTTGCATAATTATGCAAGTAAATATTTAATGCAAAATAAATGTAACCACGATTGGCTGCAGTTCCGCTTGTGAACAGCAGGTGGCAATTGCACAGAGCATCCATTTTTCAATAGTCTACTACATCATGTATACATTATATGGACAAAAGTATTCGGACGCTTGACCATTATACCAACAGGGACTGTAATGACATTGTATTAAAAAACATATACTTTAATATGGAGTTGGTCCCCCTTTTGCAATGATAACAGCTTCCACTCTTTTTGGAAGGCTTTGAACAAGATGTTGGAGTTTTTCTGTGGGAATTTGTGCCCATTCATTCTGTAGAGCATTTATGACGTCAGGCACTGATGTTGGATAAGAAGACCTGGCTCGCAATCTCCTCTCCAGTTCCTCCCAAAGGTGTTCAACGGGGTTGAGTTCAGGGCTCTGTGCTGGCCAGTCAAGTTCTTCCACACCGAACTTATCAAACCATGTCCTTGTAGTCCTTGCTTTGTGCACTGGGGCACAGTCATGTTGGAATAGAAAAGGTCCTTCCCCAAACTGTGGCCAAAAATTTGGAAGCATAGTATTGTCCAAAATGACTTGGTATGCTGAAGCATTAAGATTGCCCTTCACTGGACATAAGGGGTCTAGCCCAAACCCTGAAAATCAGCCTCATACCATTATCCCTCCTCCTCCAAACTTCACAGTTGGTATAATGCAGTCAGGCAGGTAATGTTCTCCCAGGATCCACCAAACCCAGACTTCCCATCTGACTGCCAAACAGAGAAGTGTGATTCATCACTCCACAGAACACGTTTCCACTGCTCCACAGTCCAGTGTTGGTGTGCGTTACGCCACTCCATCCGATGCTTGCCATTGGTCTTGGTGATGTGAGGCTTGCATGTAGCTGCTCGGCCATGGAATCCCATTCCATTAAGCTCCCAGTTTTTGTGCTTAGTGGAAGTTCAGAATTCTTCAGCTATGGAATCAACAGAGTGTTGGTGACTTTTACGCACCATGCGCCTTAGCAGTCGTTGAACCCGCTCTGTGATTTTTTACGTGGTCTTCCTCTTCGTGGCTGAGTTACTGTAGTTCCTAAAAGCTTTCACTTTCTAATAATATCATTTACAGTTGATTGTTGAAATTTCACTAGCCGTCTTATTGGTAAGGTGGCATCCTATCACAGTACCACGCTTGAAGTCACTGAGCTCTTCAGAACGACCCATTTTGTATCACAAATGTTTGCGAATGAAGACTGCATGGCTCAATTTAATAATTAACAATTGTGGCCAAATACTTTTGTACATATAGTGTATATTGCATGCACACTCAAGCTAGTAGACTATTAAAGAATGTGACATACATTTAATAATTAGTTGATTTATTTGTCAATTACTGTGTATGTATGTTTATATGTATATTATATGTATGTTACACATTTAAAAGTATTGATCACTACTGATCAATGGATTTTCGTTTCAATAGAAATCTTAGAGCTTGCTGTGGTAATAATCAGCATATATATTAGGATTAGGAGGACACAGATATTATAGAGCTCAGCATTCAATACAATTTAGCAAAATTAACTTTAGCATACTATAAGGGC
Organism: Mixophyes fleayi; assembly: GCF_038048845.1. Classification (NCBI taxonomy): domain Eukaryota; kingdom Metazoa; phylum Chordata; class Amphibia; order Anura; family Limnodynastidae; genus Mixophyes; species Mixophyes fleayi. The sequence goes on from NC_134408.1 coordinate 129,251,895, forward strand.
AGCATGGTGGCTCAGTGGTTAGCACTTCTGCCTCACAGCACTGGGGTTATGAGTTCAGTACCCGACTATGGCCTTATCTGTGTGGAGTTTCTATGTACTCCCCGTGTTTGTGTGGGTTTTCTTTGAGTGCTCCAGTTTGCTCCCAAACTCCAAAAACATACTGGGTGTTTAATTGGCTGCTATTAAAATTGACCTTAGTCTCTCTCTCTCTGTCTGTGTGGTATGGAATTAAGACTGTAAGGGGCAGGGACCGATTTGAGTGACAAATATTCTCTGTACAGCGCTGCAGAATACGTGTCGCCAGGGGAGGGCTGGCAGATTTTAGCCCAGGGGGCAAGATTTGACTCAGTAGCCTATTTTAATGGGAAAAATGCAGATGGGTCACTGACCCGGCCCAAGGTAGCCCACTATGGGTCTGGCCTGGGGGGCAGATGCCCCCTTGCCCCTCAGCCCAGGCTGCCCTTGAGTGTCGCTATATAAATAAATGATGTTGATGCTATAAGGCTGCTTCCAGCAACAGATTATGGGTACAGAGGGACCTAGAGAGATTTCCTATTTGCTATACGCAGTAGTTTGACAGAAGAAATGAGAGTGGTAGAGTCCAAATATATATATATATATATATATATATATATATACACATACACCATACCTTAAACTTTCAGTTATGCATCAAATTATATAACAATGTGAAATAATTTGTAGTAGTGAGCATATTAAAATTAAAACATTACACACAACTTTTTTGTATTAATATTATTACAGATATCTTTTATTTTCACCCCATGATTTACTCTGATGATGTATCATATCCCAATACATAATCACTAAATACTTTCTTACCCAGCATCTGAGCTATTACCACAAAGCCAAGGATCCTTGTGACCTTCAATCTTATAAAACACACCTGTCAATGAATAAGAAAACAACACATCACAACAGAATTCTGAGGTACTTCTTGTAATATTTTCTTTGACGCATTCACAATTTAAATTAAAAAAATAGTATATACAACAGACCTTAAGAAACCTGCAGCTAGTGTGGTACTACAACTCCCAGCAAGTCAGACAGTCGGGTTTACAACTTCTGGTCCAACCAAACAAATCTCCTGCGTTAAGAATTGGACTACTTAGATTGGGTAAATCACATGGATGAAATGTGGTCTTAGGAAAGTATGTTCCAGAGATGAACCGTTACAGTTTTTGTATAACATTTGCTAGTATGTACTGTTTATTGTAGAGTTCACAACCCATTAAACTTTTGATCACACGGTCACTTCCTCCAATCCATATCATGGATTGGAGGAAGTGGAAGTGGTAATGTCAACTTTAGGTCAGAACATTCCATATATATTACAATATTTTGCTGAAATACAAACAAGAGGGGCAAAATAATGTAACCGATGAGTTAATTAAAATTCAACATGTTCACTCACCTCTAATAGGGTTTTTACTGACCCCTAAATATAGTGAATTAATTTGAAGATTTATTATGTATCATTATATAGTAATATATTTTGGGGCAGTCTTGGAGACAGCCAGTGTGTGATTGGAAAGGAACCCTAACTAGCCAATTATGTACCCTCCCAATAACAGTCATTCATTAAACCCCTTTAACTCATGCTTTCCTAACGGAATCCTGAAACATTTAGATTAACACAATCACTTGAAATTGCATCTATAGTATAACCTTTTTTACTGTATTTAGCATTCAAAATTAAGCAAGGTGTAGCATTTACATACCAGAAGGACTTGTGTCTGATTTTTAATATGGGAACTTGTACATACAGGTTTTAATAATACACATTCAACACATGTCCTTAAAGCCAATTCAATGTGATGACAGTCGAAATAAATAATGTATATGTAAGGACCTGTAAACACAGGTCCTTACATTGAATTTTGCTTTGCATCAATTTTTTAGAAACATATTTTCTCGGGTTAACACTTATATAATAGTAATAATAATAGAGATCTATTGGAATGCTCTTTAAGTAGATAGTACACTACGCTGCAGGGGAGAATTCAGAACACACTGTCTACTCTTCATAAGCATTATGCGAGCTGAAATTCGTAATACCGGTAATAGTTTTTCCGTGGCGGAAACTGCGGACAATTGAAAATGCCCCTATGGGTCTCATTTAGAGTTACATGTATAGAGGCGTCTTTTGCATATGACCAAAGATGACCTCTGCACACTTGCGTTTTTACATCTGTATTTTGAGTAGCGCAAAATCTGAATTGAGGAGCACATAGATGCGCCCAAAGCAAAAAGATTCGTCAGTCATCGATTTGCAAACTTGCACCCGGACGCCTCTCAGAGGGGATCGGTGTGCTTGTGTCTGCATTCAATTACTGCACGTGCACCTTAACGTCCCTGAGCTCCTATCAAGCTGCAAGGGACCCTAAGCGCAACTAAAAATACAGGCACAAATTGGGCGCATGCGTAATGTGACAAATTTTACCCAGAATGCAATACCACCCACTGAATGACCGAGCGCGTCTGAAGTTGTAGTTCCAAAACAGCTGGCACTGAGCAGGTTTTAACCTTTCATGTCTCGTTTTCTTCCTTCCTATTAGAATTCACAACAAGACTCAACTGCAGCAAACCTGGCTTCCCGGGCATTAAGAGTATTGTTACACTGTGCACTGATGGATAGCCTGCCTCACAATGAGACAAGCATGAACTAATGTGGTCATTTACCCCAAGATACAGATGTACAACATTGAAACAATTTGTATCTAAGTTGCACAGAGAACGTAACATTTTACAATGTAATTAAATCATTGCTATCAGTACAGCTTCAGGCTTAAAAGACACAACAGATTATCATCACTCCAATATCTGGAACCAAAGTGCAATTTATTTGCTGCAGACTGATATGTAACATCTCTAAGGAAATATTAGATATACAAATAGGCTCTTTTGTTTAACTTATTGTTTTAAACGGCTGACGCGCCAGTTGCTGTATTTAAAAGGTGACGTACTTTCATTCTTGGCATAGTCTTCAAGGCTTGTATTAAGAGGTAAATCCTGCGGCAGTAGTAAGCATTTATTTCTCAAGTGTCCCATGAACAGCTGCAGTCCTATTAGAGCGAACACGCTTAGACAAAACACCGTGAGAATCATGACATCCGAAAGTTTCTTCACAGACTGAATCAGGGCCCCCACAATGGTCTTCAGACCTAAAAAAAGATTTTTTTTAAAAAAAAGTCCCTACTTTTATGAGTTTAAATAAAGAACAACATGAATGAATCAAATTGAAAGTGGAAATGAGTCCCCAAAACTTCTACGTATATTACTTGGGTAAATATAGTGCTGTATTTACATTAAGAAGACTATGGTTAAGGCTAGTGGCGGAATTACAGTGGGTGTGGCTTCTACAGGGCACAGAGGTCAGGGTGGCCTGGCAACGCTCCCGCTCTGCCGGTTCCTAACCAAATTTTGCTACGGGGTCCTTCAATGCCTAAGGCAGCATTTAGGGCAGGGGCTGGCTGGCAAATTTTAGCCCAGCGGCCAAGACTCGGCTCAGCAGCCAACTAAAGGAAAGAGGATGCAGGTAGCCCAGTGACTCAGCCCAAGGTAGCCCACTATTGAACCATCCTGGGGAGCAGATGCTTCCCTGCATCCACAGCGCAGACAGACCATGACTGAAGGTCTGAGGGCATGAGGGGCTTTTTTTTTTTCATTTTATAAAAAATATTTGTATTTTATTTTATTCTATGTTAAAGTGAGAAAAAAGTTTACGGCTTTATCTACACTTTTTTTTATTATATTATTGCTTTTGGATGCTTGTGTTACAAGCTCTAAAGCAGCAGAAAATTAAAATGACCTGATTACTTAATTAACAATTGTGTAATATACGTACATGAAAAATAATAAGGGTGCATTTCCTCTAAATCCTCTAAGTCATCTACCTTTCGTCAATCGAGCCAATATTATGTAGTTGTGCTCTAATGTGGCAAGTAAGGGGATCCCCTCCTCTGGGACCCCCTCCATTATCTGAAGCTGGGAGACAGCCCACAGAACAGGAGGACTCATTCCAAGGGGCTCAGCTATAGTGGTTGCAGAGTCTACAGGTACTGGAGGTGAGGAGGGCCGAGGCAATGGCAAGTCACTCCCACCTCTGAGGCTCCTGCTGACCCAGCAGGTCCCCATTTAGACAGTGGACTCATTAGACCGTGCATGGTAAGATGAGGTCCTTGCTCTGCTCTATTGCGAGCTTAGAGGGGGCCCAGGAGGCAAGAATGGTATTGCGAGCCCCTACCCTGATTTTGCTATTGGCCGCCAATGCACTGTTCTGCCATTAGTTCAACACATTAAATGGGCAGCACGGTGGCTCAGTGGTTAGGACTTCTGCCTGACAGCACTGGAGTCATGAGTTCAGTTCCCGACCATGGCCTTATCTGTGTGGAGTTTGTATACTCTCCCTGTGTTTGTGTGGGTTTCCTCCTGGTGCTCCAGTTTCCTCCCACACTCCAAAAACATACTGGTAGGTTAATTGGCTGCTATCAAAATTGACCCTAGTCTGTCTGTCTGTGTGTGTATGTTAGGGAATTTAGACTGTAAGCTCCAATGGGGCAGGGACCGATGTGAATGAGTTCTCTGTACAGAGCTGCGGAATCAGTGGCGCTACATAAATAAATGGTCATGATGATGATGATTCAACTATATTCAATAGAACAGAATCAAAGCACTCTACTTAATCATTCTATAAAATGAGCACCTACATTTCAACTTAAAAAAACTATAACTCGTAACCCCAGTTTTATTTTCACAGCCTAAAACTACCTCTTTAGGTTTACATGCAAACACAATGACAGACACAAAGATACAAGTTGGATGTACATGGGGCCTAACACCTCACACCAGTTACTGCTTACCTGGGATTACAGAAATAGTTTTCAAGGCTCTCAGGACTCTAAAAGTTCGAAGAGCTGAAACATTGCCTAGGTTTACAACTTCTGTTACACACCTGTAATAGTAACAAATACAATGATTAGAATTATGGCTTTACTTTTAAGCATTCATTTTATATTGAATGTATGACTTCATCTTGTGTTTTCATTGAACCTAATATCACGCACAGCTTTCTTATTAAGACCTATATTTTACTAGAGGCAACACTTTGCCGACCAATAGTGTCCGTGAGTTTGGATGTGTGCACCATTTTATTGGAGCCTTTTCTGACCGGAGGTGGAGCAGAAGAATCTAGTCGACCAGGGGCCAGAAGAAGGGGACTGTGGACTGGTTTGAGGTTTTGGCAGAGGGCAGTAGAATGTGCAATCTGTTAGCAATAACTCAGAAATAGATTATAATTAGTGCGTAAGTCAAATTTAATAACAAGATATCCCTAAAATAGTATATTTTTACTGCGTTATTATAAAATATACCATTTTGCCTCTAATAAATTGATGCAGTTCTTAGTGTCACAGTTTTGGTTCAACAGGGCCCTGGCATAAGCCATACACAATGTGAGGCATATTTGGCAGCTCTGGTGCATTTTATATGTAATAAGATTAGAAGTTAAATATAGTGTCCAAGTTATGGCTAAGTGGGCTGGTGATAGCCAAAATGGGGGGATTTCAATGCTAAATAAGTAGAGCTTGCAATTAGAGAAGAGGCTTTTCATTTGCACACACATTAGTAAACAATGCATAACATAATGTTGCACAGTGGCTTAGTGGTTAGCACTTCTGCCTCACATCAATGGGGTCATGAGTTCAATTCCCGACCATGGCCTTATCTGTGTTGGCTGCTATCAAAATTTGACCCTAGTCTGTCTGTGTGTATGTTAGGGAATTTAGACTGTACTGTGAGCTCCAATAGGGCAGGGACTGATGTGAATGAGTTCTCTGTACAGCGCTGCGGAATTAGTGGCGCTATATAAATAACTGATGATGATGATGATGGTTAGGTAAAGTTAATACACCAGAATCTGGCACATGAGCATCAAACATTAAATTGATGTTTCAATTGTTTCTAATGTGATTTCATTTCAGTGCTTCCATAATAGGTCATTTCTTGTAATAATACTAACATACGCACTTATTAAAGATGTCCTGTCTCCAGGTCCTCTGGTGTTATACTTTCTGCTTTGTGCAACAGCACACTGTTTATTCACCATGCTCTCTACTGTGAGCTTCCTCTAGACTACAGCTGTGATGTATAGAGAAAGCCAGGGAGGGGGCGAGATTTACATGTTGTCAGCCAGACTCGCCCCCCAAGTCAAACTATCAGACTATACTAGGCTTGTTCCCAGGCCAGCATCCTCTTTATTCAACATCTCTCCTGCTGTGCAGTCTGGATGAAGGCTGCCAGAGAGAGAGTGTAGCACATAAGTAGCTAACTGAATTAAATGATGAGTCGGTATCCGGTTGTTTTACTAATTAATGCACAAAACCCTTTGCAGCAAAGCAATAGTATCAGGTGACAGGTCTTTTTAAGGCTGTGTGCTGAGAACATTTTTCCAGAACATGGAACTACCATGAAATACATTAAATTTGTGATGGCAGCACTGATAACAAGTGGAGATACAATTAAACATGTTATACTAATATGTGAAACAATACTTATGTCAACATCTCAAATATCAGTTTAAATTTCACTGAAGGCAAATAATTTGGTGAAGCTCATGCTAAAAATAGATAAATACAGCCCCAGGGGCAAACGCAGAATTTGTAGAGGGGGGTTTCCACACCAAACCGCCAGTGGGCGTGGCAAGCATGCATGAGGGTGTGGCTATAATTTTTGACAGTGCTTGGCTGCTCTCCAACTCTTCCTATCCCCATAAAATATATGAGCAATGCTGCGGACACTACTGTAAGGTGCACGCAGCTCTCCCTTTTCAAGCAGAGCCGTGTGAAGTGGAGGCAGGGTCCAGCCAGCTCAATTATACAGTGTCCCAGGCTTGGAGGGGGTTCCCTGGCACTAGGCACCCCTCCCCCTCGGTTTGCCTATGAGTCCAATATTTAAAACTATTTTTTAAAATGTTAGACTTTATGGGGCGTATTCAATTGTCAGCGTTAACGCTGAAAAACGAGCGCTCAAAAAATATTACCATTTATACGGTAATATTGCACGCGAAAACCGTTAATACGTAGTTTACTCGCGGAATTTCAGCGGCGAGCTGAAATTCTGCAAGTAATTACCGTATTAACGCTAAGATTTTTCGAGCGCTTGTTTGTTAGCGTTAATGCTAACAATTGAATACGCCCCTATGTATTTTTTTGCAGAAGATTAAAAAGGCTATAATGTAAATGCTGATGCTATTAAAAGTTTACTTACGCCAGCAAGATGACACTGAAATCAAGGCAGTTCCAGGGATCACGTAGAAAAGTAAATTTTCCTAAACAGAAGCCCCTTGCAAGAATTTTAATCAATGATTCTAATGTATAAATCCCAGTGAATGTGTATCTGAAATATATAGATAATTTAGTGACACAAAGGGTTCTTATATTACATTATTAGGATGGAGAGGATATGCCAGAAGAACAAAAAGCACTACATTTAATATAAAATGTTAGCAAATGAGTTCCAAGGAAAATAAATTAACAAACAAGTAACAGTAAATTATATTAACAAATGTTGCATATAAAGTACAACATAAAAATGGATAAAACCATTTACCATCCTGATTTGGGAGGAAAAGGGCATATAATTTTGCACAGTTAATCAGATAATGAATGCATCTTTGCTCATTTTAAAAATGCATTTTGTCATGTTTAAATAATGCTTTCTCTTCTTGAGTACAATTATGTTACCACTTTGAAAGGCTGTTTACTAGTTTAATAATACAATTTCGGTAATCAAATTTGCTCAGAACCCACATAGGCACACCATGGAAAGGACTTAAGTGATACAAGTCCTGCAAACTGGGGGCAGCAGGAGGTGATAATGTTATCTGAACCCAAATATGTGGCTCTGGTGAATAATCAGCAACAAAGCAGCATCATGCATTGGTAGAATGTAATGGTAAACAAGACCATACCACTCAGCTCACACTAGGGGGCAGTGTGACTGGCTCACCTGTTTGTTTGTGATTGGGGCTGGCATGATGCCTGGAGAGAGACCACACGATTTCCTCTGTTTTTATATACCCTCCACCTCTTTCTCAATCTACCATTAGCTCGGAAACTATTCTTTCTTTTGAAGTTCAGGCCTATGTAATAATATATCTCATGTTTCTCAACATAAAATCAGTGGTATGTCTAAATCTCCACCAACAACTTCATACCCATGGATGCTACTTTCAACAATAGTCACCCTGAAAGTGTGGTTTACATTTGTCTCTTATGTCCCTCACTAAAGATGGCTACACCACCTTTTCACCACTGTCTGTTGGCTCTCTGCATAGGCCAGGTGGCAGAGCTTAGAGCAGAGCAATCCCTGGACATACAGATTCCAATCAGGGCTCTTGATTATACTATCCATTTGTTTACCAGTCTGTCCTTTCAGTCCTCTGTTCCAACCCTAGATGGCGAACTCATTTAAATATTAACAGGGTTTCCAACCTATTTGATCCCCAAGACCAGCTAAGCAACCATATCATGGATGGATGTTTTTCCGATGAGCAGTTCAATGCTTTTGGTGGTATGTCCATTTAGTTGGGAAAAAATAATTAATTTATTCATTTAGTTTACAAAGGTGATTTTTTTAGAGACTTGACAGCAACTATGTCACATGATTTGCCTTCAAATGCAGTATTTAATGCAGAGAGAATTCACTATTAATGTCAATAGACCACTCAGCCACTGTTTACATAGAGGCAGTGTTTGGCACGTGGTTAGCTAATACTCATTCTAAAATTCATGTTTATTCTTAGCCTACAACCCTCAGTGCTAGTAACTCACACCCATGTATTACATGGGTGTATTACAAATGTAATACAACAGTTGTTACTTATCCTAATAAACGTCATGCCCAAAAGCATACCTCACTTTCATAAATGGAGCACATACGAACAGGAGAGCACATAGCATTTTTACAAGTACTGAATGTATTAACCTATAAAGGCCACCATGTAGTTCTTCTAACTGAGCTGCTGTCCAATGGAACATATGAGGATTGTAATGGCCATTCAAACAAGCATAGACGCAAATTGCAGTATTATTTTCTCATTTGTGCATCAATCATTCCCCTTACATTTCATAGGGACCAGTTATTGCTTTTTAAGGTTTCATCTGAGCTGTATTCTAACAGACCGCCGATGTGGGCGTGACATACACGTGCATGTACCCTAATTCTTGCTAACGGACATGCTAGGTGCTGTAAATAATTCTGGAAAGATCATTTGCTTGTAGTACACCTTTGGATTGTAAAATTTACTGTCTATTTGAATTTAGTGTAAAGGATTCTCCACTATTACAGATGTAATATAGGTTTGAGTCAATGAATTGAATTTATGGCAGGTGGTCATATTTGGGATTGGCAACAGATAGAAAGATAAGATACAGATAAAATCGGCCCTGTATTTTTGATAGTTTTTTTTTTTTTCTTCGGCCAGCGGGTGGTGTTGTGAAAGCTGCAATGACAGGTAGGTGAGAATAACACGATTTTAATACATAATGGGAGGAATTCAATTGCTGGCGAAGTGATGCATGGACATCACACCGCACACATTAACGGCAATTATGGTAGAAATCTCCAGTCACTTTTCCTTGCACCTCAAAAGTGAGAGGAGATTTATGTCAAAATCTCCGCCTCGAAGTGTCTCATGGACGTTCCGGAGGCACTTTGAGTATAACTGAATTCCCCCATAATGGCACCCCTTAATAGCTGCGATGGGCATCTCTTCTCCTACTATATGTGTGTGTAGGGGGCGAGGGGCAGAAAGTTGCTGTACCAGGGCCCCAAATACCTATTGGCAGACCCTCTGACAGTCTTATTGATAAGAGTTTTGTCACTTGATCTCACTCCCCAGTTTGACCATTATACAGCTCCCAGTTCTCACAGTGATCTCACTACACTACAGAGTACTTTCCCTTTTACCATACTGCACTATGCCCCATTCAATATTCATAAGTGGACAGTCTCTCGCAATGTCCTCTAGGGCAGCCTCTTATGGTGGACACCCATTCTTATGCACTCTTGGCTTACTGACAATTCAGACTGATAGCACCCAACTTGGCTGTATCTTCACTCTCTCATCACTACTCTCAGCAGTATTACAGTTTCTTTCTCCCTGCTCCTCACTGGGTTCCATATCTGGCTCTAGGAAGTCAGTCACTCTCTCACTGGCACAGAGGTTCTTCTTTCCCAGGGAATCCCTCTTGGAACTCAGGTTTGTCACGCTCATCACACTGCAGCTGTCACTATCTCGAGCCCTGGTATTTGTCTGCTGGCTGTGGGATAGTAGGGCTGGACTACTGAACCTAGAGTTATGCCTGAAGCTAATGGTTTATACTCCAAGGTGAGGTAGAAAGTAAATTCAAAGTTACATTCTGAGACTGAATTGAGGTGGAAGTGGAAGTCTTTTCCCCAGACAATAAAATATTCCTGTACACTACACACTTGCCAGCACCAAATGTGGTTCCTTCATAACACATCCACCCAAAGGTGGTTCCTTCATAATACATCCACCCAAAGGTGGTACCTTCATAACACATTCACCCAAAGGTGGTTCCTTCATAACACATCCACCCAAAGGTAGTTCTGTCAAAATGCATCCACCCAAAGGTGGTTCCTTCATAATACATCCACCCAAAGGTAGTTTCTTCCTAATACATCCAAGCAAAGGTGGTTCGTTCATAACACATCCATCCAAAGGTGGTTCTTTCATAACATATCTACCCAAAGGTGGTTCCTTCATAATACATCCACCCAAAGGTGGTTCCTTAATAACACATCCATCCAAAAGTTGGTTCCTTCATAACAGATTCACCCAAAGGTGGTTCCTTCATAACACATCCACCCAAAGGTGGTTCCTTCATAATATATCCACCCAAAGGTGGCTCTTTCATACAACATCCACCCAAAGGTGGTTCCTTCATAACACATCCACCCAAAGGTGGTTCCTTCATAACACATCCACCCAAAGGTGGTTCCTTCATAACACATCCACCCAAAGGTGGTCCCTTCATAACATATCCACCCAAAGGTGGTTCCTTCATAACACATCATTCAGGCCATCTCTCAAGCAGATCCATCCAAAGGGATCGTTCACACATTTGGAAACCAGCAAGAATAAAGTAAAAGATTTAAGAATGCATGCAGAATCTATATGTTAAAATCATCTAATGTGGAACACCCCATTAAAATAAGTTCTCTGTGAGAAATAATACATATTGAATACCTGTGTCCATTTACTTTTAGTGCTTTCTGCAGATACTTACTCTACATTCTTGGCCCATTCTGGAGGATTACTCATGGTCATAAACACACAGTTGGTGAGAATAGTGAACATTATGAGCATGCTGAATAATGTAATCCATGTCAAGGAATCTAAGCATTAATATTTTATATGATGCTGTCTAAAGTAAAATAAATATGGAAAATAAATCGCTCCAACACTGTTACAATGTAATGACATTTCTTCATTACGGTTGAAAAGACTGCTATCCTACAGAGTTAAATATAAGCTTTATTTATGACTTTTTTTTTCCATTCCCAGAAAATGTACTTGTAAAACAAAACCACCTATTGTAAAATAGAACAGCTTTTGTTGCAGACATTAAACCAAAAGTGACTCACAAAATAGGAATAGGAACAGCAATCGAGCAATGCTCATGAAATTTATGGAACACCCTCAGATTAAATTGTATGATGCTTTCAATGTAATTTCTGTCATTTAAAGAAAAAACAACACATTGTTGTATTCACATGTGCATTTCAATAGATATCGTATATGAATATTCTTATTAATATGAAAAAGTGCAAGAAACTGATAGCAACCAAACAGACACTTGCTTTTATGGTCTAACTGAACTAAATTGATTACAGCTCATGTCTGCGTGGTTGCTATAGGTTAAGGCTCAATTGAAGGTTGTTTGTACATTTTTCCCAGTCACTATATGACTGAATTTGTCAACCACTCCATGGTTCCACAGTTAGGTCAAGACCTATTTTTTTCTAAATAATAGAAAATATAGTTTACTTCATCTAACTACATGCTTTGAACGTCATAACCTTCACAGATTGTTTTGCCCTACAGTTCCTACTTGGGTTCATACTTAGGTTCCAAGCACTATTGTGACTATAAACCACATAGATATATAACCTAAAACTCTTACTCCGAAAGGCCTAAACATAGACCAATAGATTATACATTATTTATCAAACTTTATTTTTTTCTATTCGTCCTATACAACAAAGGGTTACCACCGATGATAATAATCTTGGGCCTGATTCATTAAGGATCTTAACTTGAGAAACTTCTTATTTCAGTCTCCGGGACAAAACCATGTTACAATGCAAGGGGTGTAAATTAGTATTCTGTTTTGCACATAAGTGAAATACTGACTTTTTTTTCATGTAGCACACAAATATTTGATAGCTTATTTGTACACTGAAATTTAAAGTTGATATTTGTGTGTTACATGAAAAAACAGTCAGTATTTAACTTATGTGCAAAACAGAATACTAATTTGCACCCCTTGCATTGTAACATGGTTTTGTCCAAGAGACTGAAATAAGAAGTTTCTCAAGTTAAGATCCTTAATGAATCAGGCCCCTTATTGCTGGCTGTAAACCCCACTGCCAATATCATTTGCAGACTAAAGCATGGGAAAGCCTATTTAACAGGTATTATGGTAGTACTTGTATCCCCACAATTCCTGTTCTGTTATCGCTGTAAAAGAATATATCTAAGAGGGGCTAACAGAAAGGCAATTACACTAATGACTTTTTAATACCTAATCTCATTAATAACTAATTTCCTCTAGAAGCTCTCACAAGCAGGGCCCTCTCTCCTAGTGTTTCCTTTACATAATTAAGACATTTTGCGGGCTGTAGTTATGTAAATGTTTTTATGGAATTTTTGTTTTTGTATCTATGTAATTTTGTTGTTTGTTCAAACCCCCTCTATATGGCACTGAAGACCCCTTAAGGCGCCTTATAAACAAAAGATATTAATCATTAATTAACTACTCCAAAAGGTTGTTTCCAGTTTACCCAATAAATACAATTCCTTTACTGCTCTAAAAAACTCTGTGTAAGACATATGTATGACTATATATTATTCTGACAGATATGATGGCAGATTTCCTAGATGTGGGATTCACAATCATATATACAATACGTATACTTTCCTTCCAGCCACTTACACACAGATTCTTCTATACATTCATACAGCACAAATAGATAATCATATACACTTAGACACACATAACACATCACAGGGACAATGATACTTATATCAGGAAAGATTACATGCAGATCTATCTTCATTTGAGATGTTATATATATTCCTGTTAACTTAAAATATTACACATAGTATCAAACAGTATAGTGCAGATCAGTGATAGGCAACTTGATACACTTCATTGGCTGCATGGTGCATCCCTCTAACCTTCAAAAGGAAAGCACATTTCTGTTACTCTCAGTAATAAGAAAAAACAATGCATTTAATCAAAGAAAGAGACACATCTGTAATAACATATGATCAGGTATTTTAACAAGCTATAACAAACAAATTTGAGAATAAAGCAGGAAGGAGCTTGGAGGCCACAGGTAAAGGCTCGGAGGGTCGCCTGTTGCCCATCACTGGCATAGATGGTACAATACATTATCCAGTTTCCTTTAATCTGAATTCTTTACCTGTTTTATATATGTGTATAATTATCCTAATCATTTGTGTGTGCGTATGCGTGTATGTATCCTAAATTCCATTACAATTCTTATTACTCACAAGTACTACAGTTATCATCATTACTAACTACAAATCACAATTTAAACAATATTCTAGAACAAGTATCTCACAAATACCACTGACTACATGCTCAAAATACAAACGCACAGTACAACTGTGATTAACACACAGTACCAGTATCAGTTCTCATTATTACTCACAGTAACAAGCACAACTCCTATTATCACGCACAGCACTAACTTCACTGACTCCCAGTACTAACCGCCACTGCTTTTACTATACAAACACTACCACTGTTACTATACAAACACTACCACTGTTACTATATACTATCTTCCAGTATGTATAATAACACCACTGGTATTCCAGTATATAAACACACTCTATAGCCTATCTCACATCCCAGTCTTCATATCATACCACTAAATGTATAACAGTATCCATAACACCACTATATATATATATATATATATATATATATATATATATATATATATATTGCTCCATACCTCTCTGCTCCATAACATCATTATATGTATATCACAGCACATTCTTTATACCTCTATGTGTATATCACAGCACAGTCTCTATACAACTATGTGTATATCCCAGCACAGTCTCCATATTACTATGTGTATATCACAACACAGTCTCCATACAACTATGGGTATATCCCAGCACAGTCTCTCTCCGTAACATCATTATTTGTATATCACAGCAGTCTCCATACCACTATGTGTATATCACAGCAGTCTCCATACCACTATGTGTATATCACAGCACAGTCTCCATACCACTATGTGTATATCACAGCACAGTCCCCATACCACTATATGTATATCACAGCAGTCTCCATACCACTATGTGTATATCACAGCACAATCTCCATACCACTATGTGTATATCACAGTACAGTCTCCATACCACTATGTGTATATCACAGCACAATCTCCATACCACTATGTGTATATCACAACATAATTATAGTCACTACATTGTCTAATGCGCATCTCCCATGTATCAAACTCCCCATATTGTCCTAATATGTATTTTACATGTATCACAGTACCATATTGTCTAATATTCATCCTCCATGTATCACACTCACCGTATTGTCCTAATATGTGTGTGTAGTATAGACTACACATACACACTAGCAAAGTGTGAAGGAGAACTCCTTAGTATGGAACTTATACCAAGAAGTACATCAATCCACATGCAGGGAACAATTAGGTGATGGAACATCATAAATTTAAGAGCATTTAAAGTATTCACCACTGCATCTGAGGGTTCCTGTTATTATAACTCAAAGCTTAGTTACTACCCCATTGACTGCTGTGAATCTCTCAGAAAGGATATGAGTGCACCAATATCTTTATAGCTGCTTGACGGACGGGGTTGAAAGGAGTTAAAATGTACAAGGCAGACGTGGCATTGAAGCGGAAGATTGCCTTCCCTCTATTCAATACTATAAAGGTCTGAAAAAGAAAAACAGGGGAAAGAGTGTAATTTTCAGGCAAACATTCTATGCAATATATATTCATTTTTATATTGTGCATATTTATATCAACATTCGTAACATTTTCTTATTAAGAATGCCCTGGGTCCAGATAATAGGGGCCGGAGGAGAGGGGGACACAAAACGGGACTTCACTGCGCATACGCTAGCCCCACTCATGCTCAGAAGTGTGGAGCAGAGGTCTTGTTAGGGTAGACTGGCAGTACCTTGCCCTCCCCCAAATTTTCCTACGGTGCCCGGTGGTGCCATGTTCTACCCCAAGATAAGTGAACACCCATGTGGATTCAGATGCTGCAAACACCTTTTTGTGGCATATGAATCCACATCTGGAAAGAGGAGAAGCAACCAGTCAAAGTCCTCCTTGCTAACACTTTATGACCACCACCTTAATTAATTAGAAATTTTGCATATTTCTCCTAAAATACTTCTCATTTATGACTAACAAAAATCAAGATATTACTGTGACTGTCACATATGTGTAGTAATATTTTTATTACACTGTTATTTGTATGCAAAAAGGACTTTTTCATATAAAATAAACCTTCTTGGTGCAAGTGCTTCCCATTGTGTTAAACTGGTTATATAATTCAAAATTATAACTTTGAGCAAGATGAACATGTTCCTGCTTATCTGGCTACATAGTGTAGTATTTTTAAAGTTTTTCTATGTCAATGGTGAATTAATTAAAAAAAAAAGTTAAAAAAGTTACAACATTCTCTAGCAGGGCTTCTATCTGGCGAACTATATTCTCTAGGACTTCTATCTGATACAACATTCTCTAGTAGGGCTTCTATCTGGAGAACTATATTCTCTAGGAGGACTTCTAACTGATACAACATTCTTTAGCAGGGCTTCTATCTGGAGAACTACATTCTGTAGCAGGGCTTCTATCTGGAGAATTACATTCTTTAGCAGGGCTTCTATCTGGAGAATTACATTCTTTAGCAGGGCTTCTATCTGGAGAACTACATTCTGAAGCAGGCCTTCTATCTGGAGAATTTTCTCCATTCACTTGGCAGTGACATTCTCCTATTATCCTGTCATGCTATGAATTATATTGGTATACAAATCCTTTATTCCATATTGAACTCACTCTCACCTTCTGGTTAGAATAATATGGGTCGAGATCCTCCAAGGGTTCTGATACCATTCCTGGTGGGATGTCACCATATATAAATGGCAGTGTTTTACCAGCTTCCAAGTCACTATTTGGTTTTGGATCACATTCTTCATTCTCTCGCTTGGACTGTGCATATGTTTCCTCTGCAATACGCTTTTCAATGGCTCGTAGAGATTCCCTGGTAAAATTTCGGAAGCTGTCAGGTCCGGGTGGTACAAGTCGTTGCTGCGCCATCTTTTCATCCTGCTCTTTTTAATTACCATTTAGCTGCAAGCATAGCAAAACCCTAAGTACACAAACATTCTGTTAGAATCATATAAGTCAATCACAAGTACGAATAAAAGATATATATATATATATATATATATATATATATATATATATATATAATTTATAATGCAGTTGCACTTGAGGGTGTGTGTATAATTAGGCCGATTTCTCAGCCAGTTGGTTTTAGGGATAGCAAAATACAGTAAATTATTATTTTTTCTGAAGGTTGCTCCAAGTATAAACAAATCTAAATACAGGAACAAAGCAATGGTATAATTTATTAAGGTGTGTTTTTAACAATGAAAACCTCAAATTAGCAGACACGTTTCAAGCCACCACAATAAAGCAAGAAAAAACTTTGCAAACATTGGTATCATAAGAGAAAAAGAATAAAACGTGAAAACGATGATCTACGTTCTTTAATAGATGGTCCTATAATTTCCTTTTGCTGAAATTATACCTGGTGGCATCTGTCTAAAATGGGCCAAAAGTAAATGCATTGAATCAAAATTTAGTGTTTCTGTGTTTTACTGTTTTCATTTTTCCAAGGGACTTCAATTATGTAAGGAGATCTGTGCAACTTCTAATTTATATAACTAGAAACCATTATCTCCAAATTTGTTTTGTACATATCATATTTTTGTATGTTGCACCTGGTTAATCTTCCATTCTTCTAATTTCTCAATCATTCACTTAAAGATGGAAGTTGCATTTGTTTTCAGTATCTGCATTTATTTACAAATAGCAGCTCTTGAGATGGTTCACAGAGGTGTTTGGTGGGGGGGATTTTTCTGTATGTTTCTTACTAATTATTTCTACTGTAAGCGATTTTGTTGCTGCAAAAAGTAGCGTTTTTTAAAAAATATATATTTTAGATAAGATTATGAAAGTGTCTATTTTGTGTTTGTACATTCCATTGATATACTGTAAATATTTGTGCTGATTTGCTTAAGCTAGGTACACACTGTCTAATTTTCCACCAACTTTTTATGCCGATCGATTTAACATCCGATCGATGGTCTATAGATTATAGACTGCATACACACTAGTCCCGTTTAGACAGTAAATAGAAGAGCAACTGTCCCGATAGTGACTTTTAACAGCCATGAACAATGGTTTAAATTTCGTACACACTGAAGCGACATTTGCGGGTCATGTAATGATATACCAAAGACATTAGCATAAAGGGGGAGAGCTTTCACCATAGTCAAGACCCAAAAACGCATAAAACCAGAAGACAACACTGTATCTTCATTTATTCATACTTTTTCCCCTACAATGGATACAGTAGAAGAACAACAAGCAACTGCACTTTTCCTGCTTGCTGTGGCAAGAAGACTGCAGGTAGAAAGATTGGTTCAAGAGGAGCGACACATTCTCTTATATGCTCCTGCTACAGGAGATACGGGACAACAACCCAGATGACTTTAGGAATTTCCTGCGCATGAATGAAGCCACTTTTCAGGAACTGCTCCAACTTGTAACCCCTCTCATCCAGAGGGAGAACACCCATTTAAGGAGACCCATAGCACCGGAGCAAAGACTGGTGGCAACGCTAAGATTTTTGGCAATAGAGAGGACACTGGCAGATCTGAAATACAGAACAGCTATTTCACCTGAAGCTCTTTGAATGATAATACCTAACACCTGTGATGCTATCATCGAAGTTCTCTGTGAACAGTATATGAAGGTTGGTAAAAACCAATAGTCTTCATTATAAAAAATAATTGAAGTTTATTAACATAGATAATATTAAAAATAAACATTATAGTAGTAAAGTGCAATGCAAAAATTAGTACCGAAGCAACAGTTTATAATTGTTCATAGTGCAAAATTTCACTTGTATCCATTTGAGATATGCTCCCAGTATAATGTTACATATTTCCTGAGTCTATTGGTGTGCATGTTATATACGGTTGAGGCATTATGATTTGTCCGCCCATAGTAGCATGCTGCAACTGTGCTGTATGAAATGTGTACGCTTGTTCGTGTCTGCGGTTAGATGGTGAAATAACTTTTTCCGGTCATAAATCCTCTGCGGCAGCCCTACACATAAGATCACACACCAGCCACTCCATTTAATCTTGTATACGCTTGCTACAGCTTTTCATTTTACAAGCCGGTGTAGCTCCCAGGAGATCAAATGTGTCCTGTTCCTTTTTTTTTTGCCATCTTTTGCTTCTGAAAACTTTTTGGTGGTACAGGGACCTAATTAAGACATAGGCAATACACATAATAATCTTGTTTTGGTACAACACTACACTTTATTAAACTGGCTGCCATATGCTAGACGCATCAATGCAATAGACTACTGCTGTTGCAATTCCGTTACAATCATCTAATTAACAAGTCATTGATGTGCGGACAACGCACCAAGTGGGACAGGTACAGGTATCTGAAATTTCCATACACATGCCCCCAAATGGAGCCCCAGCTCGAGGAAGTATCGGGGGATTATCGTGGATCGATCGTAAATTTATACACACTACACGATGGAAAGGTGATTGGAATAAAAAAATATATTGAACGGTACGACCAACTAAGTGAGGCGACAATCGACCATTTGGGAACACATTCGACCATCGTGCCACTACACACACTGACCCGACTTTCGAACGAGCGGTCGTGTCGGTTGGTTAAGGCTATTATTGTACGAAAAACCTGTAGTGTGTACCCAGCTTTAAAGAGCATGTAAAGTCAATATTTGGTATTAATAAATACCAAAGGTTGTGTATTACTGAACTGAATAATATACGTGAAATAGCTTGGGTGTTTAAACTTAGTACACATGTCTACCACGCTCTATTGCACCTCTGCAGCAGGCTGACATATTAGGAGGGAGGAGCTTCTCCAACTAAACACCCACTGACTGACAGCTATAGATCCTATTTGCCAACTCTCCTGGAATGTCCGGGAGACTCCCGAACTCCGGGTAGGTCTCCCGGACTCCTGGGAGATCAGGCAAATCTCCCACATCCTACCCACTTCCAAGTGAAGTGGGCAGGATGTGAGCCTCAATGACACGATTCGCTGAGAATGGCATCATTTTGGCCCCGCCCCATGCAACGAGATCAATATTTTGCATCGGGTGCCAAAATGAAGCAATTACATGCACCCCGCCCCCTTATACCCTCCCACCAAGCCCCCTATCCAGGATCTCCCGGAGGACAAGAAATGAAAGGTGGCAGGTATGTATAGTAGTCAATCTTTCTTTGCAGAAATGCACATTGTGGAAATCTTAATTGATATCCAGGGGGTCAGGGCCAGTGATGTCACAGGAACTCAGTCCCAGCTTTGACCTGTATTAGATCCTATCAGGACATTGTATTAAAGTTGTGGGAGGAGCTTCAGCTGTCTATAGTGGAGTGGAGCGGTAATACCTTTTAACACAGCTGGAATGGCGGAATGTCAAATAAACATTGAACAATGTATTTTACCCTCTTGGTTTATTTATGAACAATGTTGGGGTTTAAGGGAGAAGACGCACACCATTTAATTTACTGTGTTTACCTGATTGCACTCATTAAAGCAGGATAATGTGGCATCCTTAATAAAGCAGGCGCACCATTTTATGCCATTATTTTTATAAGAAAACGGAAGAGATTATTGCATCCTGTAGTGTTCTCTAATTCCTTTTGTCTGGCTCACACGATGACTGCAGCTTTGCTCTCAAAGGAATAAATATATTTACTAATTGATATATTAATGTAATTTCATAAAACTATTAACCTGATTGTAATTTACAACACTTATTGCATTGGACTCTCTCCAATAAGTGCATCTTTCTAGATGCAATATGTTACATTAGCCTTCTACATAGTATCTGAAGAGGGGAAGGATAAGTGGCCAAAAAGACCTGTCTGCTGTCTTTCATCAGCTTTGTTGGAACACCCATTTCTCAGTTCTTGTAAGTTGCATTTACAGATATTCACCCAGGGCCTGATTATACAATAGGCTGACTAGGCTGCAGCCTAGGGCGCAAGGTATTTTGCGGGTGCAAATTTGTGACAGAGAGAGGCATAAACTGAAATTAATTATAAAATATAAGAGGACATTTGTCCTCCAAAGTTATACCCCATTCACACTGCCTAAAAAACCCGGGTTTTGCAGGGGCGAGATCCAACAACCCAGGTCGAGGCTCTGTGTGAAAGGACGTCAGTGTAAAATCCCGGGTCTGATGACCCGCGAATTAGACCCAGGACTTTTGCAGGGTTATTCCTGTGTCAGACCCAGGTTGCCTGCAGTGTGAACGGTGCGACCCGGGTTAAAAAACCCATGTCTCACTGAACACCATTGACAAGATAAAAAAAAAATCATCATCACAAGAGGAGCCAATCAGAGCTTCTCTTGTGATGTTGCCAGGGAGAACCGGGCAGACCCGTGTTCAGTGTGTACACGGTCTACCCAGGAATTTGCCGGGTCCAAGGTATAGTGTGGACGGGGTCTCTGAGCTGGGATGCTCTGTGACACGGCAAAAACCCAGATTGAAGAACACGGGAGATTTCATTGTGAAAGAGGTATAAAAAGAAAACATGAAAGAAAAATGTAGTAAGCTTTTAATCTTGATTATTTCCATGATAAAAGGCTGGAGACAATTAGCCATCCTCGGACAGGGGCTTATGGTGTGACAGTGGCCTTGCTGCCTGGTGTGCAATACTTTGCTGCATTATATAGAGGGCGGACTATCATGGTGGAAATGTCGTCACTTAGCCCCGCCTCCGGCCACTTCCTCCTCCAGGAGGAAGACTTGCACTTTCGGGATTCCGGGAGACTCCCGAAATTCAAACATTCAGGGAGAGTAGGCAAGTATATTCAAAATGTGAATCAAAAGGATCAACAATTTTGATATTATCAATATTAGTGGCTCCAAATCCAATTATGCTACAACACCAACCCAGTCTGTATTGAAAAAGAACACAGGATTGTAACTGCTATAGGAAAAAAAATTAAATTAATCTTTTTTAAACAACAGTGATACACAGAAGTCACAATGCATACAAAATTCACTGTTAAAGAACCACATAATGTATGTTGTACGACACAAGGAAGAAAAATAGCACTAGCCAATTATTACATTAGAAATAATTAAACATTTGTGTAAACAACGGCTGTCCTAAATTTTCATCCAGGAAACACAGACATTGTGCCAGCATGTTGTAGGAAATTGCTGATCTTCATACATCTGACTAGCTGCGGAAAATATTGCTCACAGCTCTCTGTTATAGGCAAGTACTAATTTTACAGAACAACACTGAGGTGTGTGATGCGTTGCTTGACATAAAGATACCCCAGACACCCCCAGTTCGGTTGTCTGGGGAGGCTGGGTGATCTATTAGGAGAAGGAGCAGTTATAGCTGGAGGTTCATTGGCAGATTTCGAGCATATTATCATTCTTCTAGAAAGATCTTAACTAGGGATTACTTATGGGTAGTAAGGTTTAAAAGTGACACAGGTCAAACAGGTTCCACCTTGCAGAAATTATAATTGTGTTGATTCAGAGGAAGGCAAAACAATAACGCCCCAGCGCGACAGTTCCCAATTTAGCCTCACAGAGGGGGAATCAAACTTCATGACCACAAAGATTGGTTCAATTCCCTGAATCAATAATGTCCTCAATAATGTCCTCTACTAATTCTAGGTACAAAAAAACATTTCTTGCAACAAAAAAAGCATCCAATCCATTTTTAAATTTTGTTTGCTTGTACATTTGCCATCACCACCTCACTGTTAATGAATTTCACAGTTTAACTACTCTTACAGTAAAGAACCCCTCCCTATGCTCATAATAAGACTTTCTTTGCTTCATTCACGACTGATGACTCCTTTTCTCTGTATGGATATGAAAAGATCATAAGACACATTTGTATGGACTTCTGATATACTTATAAATATTAATTAGATGACCTCTATAATTCATATTGACATTAAATTGAATCTAATCTCATGTGTGAG
Source organism: Mixophyes fleayi (assembly GCF_038048845.1). NCBI lineage: Eukaryota > Metazoa > Chordata > Amphibia > Anura > Limnodynastidae > Mixophyes > Mixophyes fleayi. The sequence goes on from NC_134408.1 coordinate 129,274,563, forward strand.
TAAAATAACATAGTTGTGACAAAAGTCTAATGCATTTTTATTTTGTAAGTTATAAGCATTTTGAAGCATCACTGGACATAAATAGCCTCATGTAGAGTTAAAAAAAAATTTGCACCTTGGCATAACCATGTTGCATCGAAAGGGGGGTGGGGCAAACCTATAATGTGCGTAGACTTAAAGTTGTGAGGCACCATGTCTTATCTCAACTCAATCTGAAGTGTAAAAATTAAGCTATTTATTATTTGTGTGTAATATGCAAAAGCAATCTGTGAAGATACCGGGTTTTCTGGCCCAATGCTACCCACTTCACGCTGGCTGGCCACCCACGGGTGCCTTCCTATGCCAGGGAAGTCTACCCAGTACCTTCTAGGATTTGTATAGTCACTCAGGCAAATGCAGTTATAAAAATACAACAGTATATTTATTGTCATACAAACAAAACTAGAATATTATGTACACACAGTAAATAAATGCCAGACAGGTTTACCACATCATCTGTCCCTTTCCGCAATAGCTTAAGGAGTTATAGTCACCTGGCTGTCCAGTCTTCACGACCCATGGATTTCTCTCAGCTGCATATATAGACTCTAGTTAGTGAACAACAACTCAAAACTAGATCTTGCACTCTTCATGAATGAAATCCCAGAATGAACACCCTTCCCCCCTGCAGCTCCAGCCCTCTCACCAGTATTGTGGACACCACCTGATCTTTACCCATAACCCTCCTGGCTTTAGTTTAAGGACAATGAATAACATTACTGCAAGTCATCAATATATAATACACAATATGCATATTTACATTGAACTACAATGTCCCCTTAACCACATGTAATTGGACAATGCAGTTGTAGTCTGGTGAGCTGTGGAACAAAAGCAAGGGCTATAAAAAGTACTATAATCCACATTATGTGAGAAACGAGACACACAATGGTAATCGTATCACACTCGTTTCTTCACACAGCCAGTATTTTATCTGCATGCAAAATACATAAATGCACTTTCACAATTGCAATCTGGTTTTGTCCAAGATCAAATTTACTCCTTTTTTTGCTTTTCCAATAACTCTAAAGCAGGCCCAAAGTCTGTCCATGACATAAATTGTGGCATAAATTTATTTGAGCCAAGTCTGGATCCTATTGCATTTACAAATGTAGACATATGTATACTTTATATGAATTTTTTAGAGGACTGGTCAAAAGTTTAAGCACCTGTAAGCACAATATATGTGTGCTATAGATAAAAATTTAGGACAACAGTTTACATGAATGGTACATTATTTTGTATTTAATTATGGGCTAGTTCTATGCTATTTCTATGAAATATTTGCTTTAAATGTTTGCTTAATAAAATACTTTGTACAGTAGCTATCTATAATAGTGAATTTCATATTAATGGTGACATCTGCAGGATTCATTTGAGTTTCATTTTTGTAAACAACAGTTGGAATCCTTTGTTTTTGTCAATATACATTGGCATTTGAAGTCCCACCATTGTTCTTGTTGTCTTTTCAGATAAGACTTTCTCCATTGTTGCCTACTCTCCCGGAATTTCAGGGAGACTCCTGGATTTCCGTGAGTCCTCCCGAATTTCTGGGGGTCCTCCCGGATTTCTGGGAGTCCTCACAGGAGAGCAGGGCAGCCTTCCGGTTCCTAACCACCTCTATAGTAAAGTGGCGGGGGACTGGGCTTATGACATGTATCGCATGTCATCATGGCCCCACCCCCTGTTGTAATTGGTCAGAAACTGTGATAGACGTTTAGGTGGTGTGGCCAAATGACGCGACCCGCCGAGCTCTGCCCCCAACATGCCTATCTCCCCCAAATCTCCCAGAACACTTCCTGCAAAGTTGACAAGTATGACATTCTCTTGCATGTGTGTGCAAACATTTCAACCTACAGGCGCACTTAGGAGGGTTTCCAGTTGCCCAGAAACCCTCATAAACTTTAGTCATGACAGCTGTCTGGTTTAGAATGAGGAAACAGCTCATAGGAACCTCCTCCTTCTTCCTGCTTTAAAAAACTATAACCTTTAGTCTGCAGTATAGGACCCATTTTGGTGGGGATCTGACTTTGTTTTAATGAACTTTGGCTTCAACAAAATGGCCATCATGATTGTTTTTACTTTTGGCTTTAGTGTAATGCAATAAACATTACTTGTGATATTCTGCATTTTCTTAACTGCTGAGAGTGATGTGAAGCAGTTGGTGAGTAACTAACACTGAGGGCTAGATTTACTAAACTGCAGGTTTGAAAAAGTGGAGATGTTGCCTATAGCAACCAATCACATTCTAGCTGTCATTTTGTAGAATGTACTAAATAAATGATAACTAGAATCTGATTGGTTGCTCCAGGCAACATCTCCACCTTTTCAAACCCACAGTTTAGTAAATATACCCCTCATTGGATTTCTTTCAGTTTAATTTGATGTGAGGAGGAAATTAGTATTCATTTTGTACATATGTCATACTTTACAATTTTTTATATTGATTTGGTAAGATGGTAAAGATTGATTTATTTAAATGAGGTTAATATTAATGTAGAGTTTTTAATGTATATCTTACTGCCTAATTATTTTTTTACATACATTATTACATTTATATACATTGTACCGTTCTAATTTTATTATTATTGCACCAAGTGTTTTCTCCCCCCTCCCCCCCCAAAAACCAAGTATTTGGAAACTCATGTCTAGCAACTCCACCTCTATCTGCACTCCCCCCTCAGAACTATAATGAGCAGTACTTTACTTTCTTATCAGACATATTACTGAGAGGAGAGGAGAGTGGGAGGTAAAGGAGAAGGGGAGGGAGCAAAAGGAACTACTGAACATTACTCATGGCTTCCGGCTGTGTGTAAACAAACTCATTGTCTCCCACATAAATGTCTTTATCCTAAGAAAAATGTAAAAACAAACAGTAGTTTTACATTTAATTTCCTGCACACAAAACAAATAAAGACATAGAATGTTGAGGCTAGTGACCCTTTAAACTTTATTTATTTACCCCAGTACAAATGGAGTTCAATGGATTTTCCAACTTTGTTTTGAAATTATGTGTTTGTTTCTCATTATCAGACCTCTTGGTGCTTATGACTTATTGGACCCCATATCTGGTTTTTCTCAGCTCACTTTCTCTGGTATCTTGAACCAGTCTTTAGGGCTTCTAATTTTTCATAAGACTAAATGTGAACATCATCGTCCTCATTTATTTATTTACATAGCACCACTAATTCCATAGCGCTGCACAGAGAACTCACTCACATCAGTCCCTGCCCCATTGGAGCTTACAGTCTAAATTCCCTAAAAAAAAAAACACACACACACACACACACACACACACACACACACACACACACACATTAACCTACTAATATGGTTTTTCTTTTGGATTGTGGGAGGAAACCGGAGTGCCCGGGGAAGACATACAAACTCCACACAGATAATGCCATGGTCAGGAATCAAACTCATGACTCCAGTGCTGTGAGGTAGAAGTGCTAACCCCCAAGTCACCATGCTGCCAAATTTCTGCAGATTCAGAAGCTTTGACAGCTACATTTAAAACAGCAATGTCTTTAAGGGCAAGTTTTACCTTACCACAGCTGAGAAAATGTTCTCTTGCTTGCCTTTAAAGAGCTGATAATATTTCAGCACCTTGGACAGTGGCAGTTGCTGTGGTAGAGATAATGGTTTATACAACGAGTCCTCCACATACATGCAGTGGATTTGTCTTTACCAACAAACCACATTGTGGCCCTTGAACATACATAAGAATTATACCCCTTTCATTGACTTACTCTCTGTCATTTCTTCTGGACGCTGAGTATGTAAGTGCTCTCTCAGAGATGGTGTAAACCACTACCTTTATCAGGTAAAAAGTCCTCTCTGTGGGCGATCAGACACCCAGGGGCAGATACAACACAAAGGGGCAGCATATGGAGTGACTGTCACCAAGAGACCATCACCAATAGATGACCAAAAACAAACAGTACAAGCACTGTCAATGGGTGAGTGTGTGACAGGTGAGCTGCATGCGGACTGACTGTCACTGTCTGTGAGAAAACGAGGGGTTGATTTTACTTTAACCAGTCTGCACCTCATGTCTCACATTGATTTCACTTTAAACAGTCTGCACCTCATGTCTCACATTGATTTCACTTTAAACAGTCTGCACCTCATGTCTCACACTGATTTCACCTTAACCAGTCTGCACCTCATGTCTCACATTGATTTCACTTTAACCAGTCTGCACCTCATGTCTCACATTGATTTCACTTTAACCAGTCTGCACCTCATGTCTCACATTGATTTCACTTTAACCAGTCTGCACCTCATGTCTCACATTGATTTCACTTTAACCAGTCTGCACCTCATGTCTCACATTGATTTCACTTTAACAAGTCTGCACCTCATGTCTCACATTGATTTCACTTTAACCAGTCTGCACCTCATGTCTCACATTGATTTCACCTTAACCAGTCTGCACCTCATGTCTCACATTGATTTCACCTTAACCAGTCTGCACCTCATGTCTCACATTGATTTCACCTTAACCAGTCTGCACCTCATGTCTCACATTGATTTCACTTTAACCAGTCTGCACCTCATGTCTCACATTGATTTCACTTTAACCAGTCTGCACATCATGTCTCACATTGATTTCACTTTAACCAGTCTGCACCTCATGTCTCACATTGATTTCACCTTAACCAGTCTGCACCTCATGTCTCACATTGATTTCACCTTAACCATTCTGCACCTCATGTATCACATTGATTTTACTTTAACCAGTCTGCACCTCATGTCTCACATTGATTTCACTTTAACCAGTCTGCACCTCATGTCTCACATTGATTTCACTTTAACAAGTCTGCACCTCATGTCTCACATTGATTTCACTTTAACCAGTCTGCACCTCATGTCTCACATTGATTTCACCTTAACCAGTCTGCACCTCATGTCTCACATTGATTTTACTTTAACCAGTCTGCACCTCATGTCTCACATTGATTTCACTTTAACCAGTCTGCACCTCATGTCTCACATTGATTTCACTTTAACCAGTCTGCACCTCATGTCTCACATTGATTTCACCTTAACCATTCTGCACCTCATGTCTCACATTGATTTTACTTTAACCAGTCTGCACCTCATGTCTCACATTGATTTCACCTTAACCAGTCTGCACCTCATGTCTCACATTGATTTCACCTGAACCAGTCTGCACCTCATGTCTCACATTGATTTCACCTTAACCAGTCTGCACTTCATGTCTCACAAAATGTCAACTATAACAACAAGCAATTTTCTACCTCTTTAATATTCCCCAGATCCCTAGAGCGCAAGTGCACTGTCCTATTACTTATGGGTAACTTTACCCAGTGTTGATAAAGTCGTTCTATGCAAGTGTGGTGTGCTTTATAATTATGTAAGGCAGTGTCACAGCACTTCTACAATGTTGAAATGTATAAATGTATGTCACTAGGAGAGTCACTTAATCATCCTGGCCTTGCCCTTTAATCAACCTGAATATGCCCCCATTGTCTGAGATTGTGGCCAGATAGACAGCTTAGAGTTAAACAAGCAGGGGGCCATGGGGTGTATTGGTACTGCCCTGTAGCAGGCCCATTATGACAGCTGGCAGATTTCTGAGGGGTGATATATCTAAGTCCACCCAGGAGAAAGTCCCATGAATGTGGGAAATCTAACGGGTTTTAAGAGGAGGGACCCAGCCATGGGGCAGGTGGGGCAGAGTACAGAGCTTGCTGTGTTGGAGGGGTCAGGCGTTGGAGCTATAGGCTTCTTCTTGACTACTTCATGCTTCCTCAGTGCATCACCCCGTGAGTCTGATTACTTGGGTGGGCCTGCTGGAGAAGTGGGACTTTGTATCAGATTCCTACCGCACTGGTAGGGGGGAAGAAAATTGGGAACCAGGAGAAAAGGTGACTGCAGCCCTTTGTTTAAAGTGTATCTTTATTCTGATGTATTGTATAATAATAAAAGTACCATAGTTCTTTATAAGTGCTTTGTCTGTGTGATTAGTGAACCTCTAGGGGGTACTGAGGTTCCCTGGTATAGTAAGGCACTCATGGTTGGCCAGTTAGTGCGAAGTGAGTATAGCTGGGCCAGATAAACCCGGTATCCTCACACTATCACATTGAGAGTGTGTTCTACATACAGAAGGAATGTCAGAGATAGCAGAGTCCGATGATGTCATATGAAGAGACAGCAGACAAGGGGGATGTTACAGGAAGATACAGCAGAGAGAGAATGTCACATGGAGAGAGAGCATGTGGTAGAACTTGTGCAGAGAATAGAGAGAACAAGAAATGACTGTACAGTGAGCATGGCAAATGATGATGGGAAAAAAGATGGAAAAAGGGGGAGAGAGACATATGAAAAGGAGAATTTTAGAGTGAAATAAACAGAAAGACATTGACAGTGTTAGAAAGATAAGGAAAGAGAGTTTCCTTCTTGCCTATGACTTTTAGGTGAGCCCTCACACTGGAGCCATCGGCAGTGTCAATACCTTGCCCACAAAGCCAGATTGTGTGATATGGGGGAACTTGTTGGGTACACTCCACAGTAGAATTCAATGGATAACAACATCCACATGTGGCATGAACTTTTTGAAAACTTAAACCTTTTTGCTGCTTGTTAAAGGGACACTTTTCTTCATTCCGATAGAGCTCTATGGGGACAGCAATTCTTGGCGAAGATGGGGTTAATGCTGGAGAAATCTGTACTTTCTCTGGCGGTAAACCTTTATAAATTAGGTGAAGCAAATTATAAGCCTTTTCACTGGAGCGACAGATGTGACTCCAGAGGCATACTGGTTGGTTAATTGGCTTCAGACAAAAATTAACCCATGTGTGTCTGTGTTGTAGTGAATGTAGATTGCAAGCTCCACAGGGGCAGGGAATGGTGAGATTAAATATTCCCTGTAAAGCGCTGTAGAGTATATAGGCGCTGTATAAATAACTGTTAAATAAATAATAAAATACATGTGTGTGAAACTCGGACATCATGAAATGATGCTTAAAAGAAGGCCATGCACTTTCTCTTTTTACAAATTATTATTTAACTCACAGATCACTGCAGTGATTACTGGATGATATTTATAGATCACATTTTTTGTTTACCAAATGTAGTATTGTTATACTATTCTTCCCTGTACCTTAAATAGTTAAACACCAGTTACCTGGTTAAAGCAATGTATGACTCTCATGAGACCATCTCAAGAGACTTAATAGTCCACAACAAAGTAATTATGATATCTTAAAGCACATAATATATGCTGACTCTGCTTGTAAAAAATTGTTTGGATCCTTTTTTTACTGTAATTTGCAATTTTTAGCGCATAATTCGTTCATTGCTGCCATTTATTCTCTATTTTCAGGATAAATCGGACATAAACATTAATAATTAGACCATTAGGCTATATCTTTTAAAATAACTATATGCCCTATCACTATTTTATCAGCATGTGGTTCATGGCAAAATTTCCAAATTGTGGGAAGGAAGGATTCTGTATCATGGAAGGCAGCACGTCATTGACTAGACCAGGGTTTCCCAAACCCAGTCATCAGGGCTCCCTAACAGTGCAGGTTTTCCATATCTCCTTGCTGGAGCACAGGTGCATTCATTACTGACTGACACATTGTAACAGATCCACAGGTGGTCCTAATTATGTCACATGTGATCCGGAAAACCTGCACTGTTGGGGAGCCCTGAGGACTGGGTTTGGAAAGCCCTGGTCTAGACAATGAGCCAGCAATGTAGAACCTTTCTAAGCAGTTTGGAGGGAACATAGGACAGAACATATAATTCTGTCCTGAAGGAAGGGTGGTATTATTGTTAGGCACACTGTAGATTAAGGAGTGGTTGAGATAAGTAAAAGGAAACTCCACTTAACAATTGGTGCACCAGATGTCGGAAGGGCGCAGGAAATGATCATCATGGTGTGTGACAAGTCGTTGGATAGCTGCAGCTCTAGTCTAGCCAATGATGTACCACATTCTATGATATAACAAGCCCGTGTCATGCACTAATTAGTTCCAGTGGTCGTAACAGGGCTGCTACATTGGGCAAGAGATGTAAGGGGTCATAAATATAAGTTCTGCTCAATAAAATATTTTTTTAGAACGTAACACAAATTTTTATGTCAATTCTTTGTCCATGATGGCAATATCCCTTTGGAGCAATGTTGGGAGGAATTCTGGTGAATTGGTCACCCACATCACAATGACAGACAGTGGCCCTAGAGGCAGGAACCCTGTGGTTTTACTACTTGGTAAAAAAGAAAGTTTTAGGCCTATTTGCGGAGGCATCGTCTCATTAAGCACAACATATTAAGATATTCTCAGGGAAACATAATAAGGCTGTATAATGAGAGATACTTGTGCATAGTGTTTTTAAGTTGTTTCACTATATTATTGTATTCTATCACCATCTCCCGATCTTCAGGGTTTACTCTGTTTATTTGCCAATCAGATCATCGCAGTGGTCACAGCGGTAGGGGATGACCATGCTGCTCATGTGATTATGTTATTGAGGGGAGGGTGGCATTTGACAAGTGCAGTCTCAGGAGGTGATGAGAGGAATAGGAACCACAGACTGAGATTTAGATAGTGGAAGGAGCATGGTACCCAATAGCAAAACAGTGATGTGAGTATCCTGTGAAATCCTGTCAATTTAATTCAGGAAAAACTTAGAGTCTCTGAGCCTAATTCGCGCTTATACGTACGGACATTTGCATAGCATATCTTGCATGAAATAGCTCTGTGCATGCCCTGAAATAGACATTACGTAGATGAACGCAATTGCATGCAATTCATGTCCATACACATATGACACAACTGCTTATGACTTGAGAGGCGCAACGGGGGAGGGAAGGTGGATTACCATAGGCCATGTACAGTACGGACATTCTGAGGCAGATGCGGCCGATTAAAGCCCTGGGTTTGTCATAAGTACATTTGCTTTCAGCCGCATCATTTGCACCCGCTACAGGTCAGGTGAAAATGCCGACTGATAGTGATGACTGATATGGCATAGTCTTTGATTTTAACAGTTACACGTATGTTTGCCACCAGCTATCAAAGAAGTGTATGTAACTAAGATAGACTATATAAATACATTGCATGTACAGTATACGCATTGAAAGCATCTTTATTTATGTAATTAATGTAAAAATATTTATATATTTGAAATGTAATATTTATATAATTGATTATGCTGATAGCAGTTGTTATTTTATGATCAAAAAATGTCTTTATTTGTTCTGATGTGACCTCTTATTGTACATACGCATGTGCAAATACTGCAGTCTGATCTTTGTGTCTACCTACGACAAGAGTGTACTTACACCTAGATTCAAATGGAAGCATATCTTGAGATACACTTGGATTTGAATTTGATTAAAACTATGCACAGATTCGGCGCTCTTTTTAAACCACAACTTACGTGCAAGTTACAGTCGAACATCAATCTGGACTTCTGTCTAAGGATTCATACATCCAACTTCTGTGAATTCTGAATAGTGCTAAAATGTCTCAAAAGGCTAAAAACAGACTTTGCGACTATAGTGTTGAGCAGTTTTGCAAAATAGTGAGGACAACTATTAAGACTACTGATGCAACAAATCTTCCATGTTTGGTGTTAGTTAGTTTCTGTAGAGCCAAATACACCTGTGGCTTTCAAAAGGCTGATACCAGAGAAACCGCTTTCCTTGGTACTAGAATTCTGACATGACAAAGGGTCATCTAGTTGCGTCTTGCACACCTCCGTGAATCACAGCAGGTAATAAAGTACTTAGAAAAATGCTTCACGAGCAAAAATAAAGCTACATTATGATGAGTTGCAATTGTTTGCAATATACATCTTGCTATATCTAAGCTTACCAAGTCCTATATTATACATTGAATATTGAAAAATGATCAGCACAACCTAGTATGGGAACAATTTATTATCAGATATCGTTTGTAACTTGTTTCTAAAAATTGTTATGTTAATTACATGTATCAAATAGTACAGTTTAGGGGCTATTCTCTTCTACACTTTAGCTGGAAAAAAATGTTCTGCATATTTATTCTGCCAACCACTTTAAACAGGTTCTACCTTTGGCAGTAGATTTCTGTGTTTCTTAAGAATATAACATTATAAGCATCAATTATGTCACCTGACATAATTCCTAATGCAATAGGAACGATTTGAGTAAATAATTATGACTCTTTTTTTTCTGCACGAAAATGCTTTTCTTTTATGTTGTAACCCAGGGAAACAGAAATCGCATTCCCTTGGCTTCAGCATTTTAGATAATAAATGTCAAATATATTGTGTACTCAAAAGGTTTTTCATAGGGAAAATCAGTACAGCAATGGCCGCGCAGCACGGTAGACACTGATGATTGTGCCAGATGGAGGTGGTGAGTGTGCAGGTGTCTGCAATGAAAATGGTCAGCAGTGGAAGCTGCAAGTTGTATGTAACGTCAAAATGTAATAATCAAAAGCAAACAAAAGAAAGGACGAACAGCACAAACCCAAAATATGATAAAGAAAAAGTAGTATTATTTTAAGACAACAACAGTGAAGACACATTGGCACTAGAAAATTTTGATTAAATAGATGAAAGTCCTTGTGAAAGGCATGCAGGCTGCCAATGAATTCTCCTAATTCTCAGGTACAACCATGGTGCAACAAGGATTACATGGATGCATAAGAACACCTCCCCAGTCTAATGTATCTGGAGTACTAGTCACTCCCCATTTAGTTTGTAGGTTCTAAAAACAAGTCCGCAATCTCACATTAAATATACATCTGATCATTTTCCTTATCTGTCCTTCTACACCTCTATATCTTATTTTCACAATCTCTCCAGAGGTTACAATTACACAGACACAGGCTCACAGCTCTCAGCATGTCATGTGAAGTGAGAGGGAAGAGAAGGAAGGGGAAGATATTACAGTACATAGAGCAGCCAGAGCTCAGAGTGGTGTTTCAAAACCTCTCTGCTCACTACATTAGGTGCCATGTGGGAGTGGCTGCCATGGTCCATGACACAGTTCATAATCATAAATCATTAATAGCAGCCTGAAGAAACAAAGCAAGGGAAGTGGTAATAATTAGAGATGCTCACTGACCCCTGTGAACTGGTTTTGGTTTTGGATCTGGATTAGCTTTGTGTTTTGGTTTTGGTTTTGGCAAAACCACCCTTGTGTGTTTTGGTTTTGGTTTTGGGTTTTGAAGGAAAAATCCTAAAATATGCTAAAATCACATAATTTTGCTCTATTTTTGTTCCTACATTATTATTAACCTCAATAAAACTAATTTCAAGTCATTTGCAGTCAATTTAGACCACTGCACAGGTCACGATATTATTTTCATACACTTTCGGACAAATACTGCAGCGACCTGGCTGGATGATAAGCGACAGAGCAATGAAACAAACACACGGCAGTTCCTAGCACATCTAGGACACATTGGCACACAGCAGTGGCAGAAAAGAAAAATGGGGGTCCACCCTCCTTCCCACCCCTCGCTATGTTGGATCTTAAAAAGGAATTCAAAAAGATGACGTTTTGCCTCATTTTCAACTCCGAGGGTGTGTGACAGTAGGCTCGTTATTTGGATCTCCTAAGTTTGGGTGTGTTTGTTTCTTGAGGAACCGAGCCTGAGCATCTATAGTAATAATAGTATTCTTGTTATAGCCAGCCACAGTGATTTATGTATCTAAATAAAAACACTTCATTTTTTTCACGGGATTGCTGCTCTAATATGTCTAGGGATCGAGGAAAACATTTTATGCAGATCAGGGTGTGTGAATTAATTTCCATTCCTTATGTATAACTGCTATGTTCAGGGACCCCTATAAGTTGCTATTCTTTTATTATATTCTTTCATTTGGGACACACTTTGGAAGACCATTTATACTGAAGAAATTACTGTTATACACAGAACTACCTACAATTCACCTGAGCAAGGTGAGCATAAATATTACTTTTCAATGAACAATAATATTCAACACACGGTGTGCACTATATTTTTGTGTTTATTTTTCACTTATGAGAAGAGCATTTGATCTACTTTGAGTATGAGTGTTATTCACAGTTCCAAGAAAATTCCCTCCTAATGCTTAAAATTGTGAAGAGGGGTTTGCTATAAAAGCCTCTTCTCACCTTTGGTAGGTGTGAGAATACTTTCATTTTCTCCTACGCAACACATATAAATCAGTGTGCTCAGTATATTACCATTTTCCTTTTCATGGTCCCAAATTAAGGAATTGTGTCACATATTAGGAGGAATAATTTCACTTTATATTTCCTGTCAGGTGACCACCAGACAACCCCCTCCTCCAACATAATATTTTATCATTTGGGGGCATCAATCTTATTAGAAGACCTGCAGATATACATAAAGAAGTCAAAAGTCCTTACTTTTAATGCTTGCCATACTTTGTTCTTTTTAGAATATTAAGGTTTTTTTTCGTTATTGCACCACTTTCTGAAACTACTTGTCATTCTCACCTTAGGTTATAAAGAACTAAATTGTATTTTCTGAAAAAAATAAGGTATTAATTGTATGACTACTGCACTGGAAAATAACTCAAAAGGGTATATTTACTAAACTGCGGTGTTTGAATAAAAAATGGAGATGTTGCCTATAGCAACCAATCAGATTCTAGTTATCATTTATTTAGTACATTCTACAAAATGTCAGCTAGAATCTGATTGGTTGCCACTTTTTCAAACCTGCAGTTTAGTAAATATACCCCATGTTGAAGTTGGAATGTAGTGGACCCAAAGGGGGCAAAAGAGACTCAGCAGAGGGGTGAAAAACATGCCTCAGTAGCAAAGGGGCTAACAAAATATTGAGTATAATCAATTTATATTTATGAAAAGATCCATAGCAATCATATTCTAATGTGCACTTTGTAGCACATATTGGAAAATGAAGCTGCCATCTGACACGTTGCTACGTGTTGCAGCATATTCTTTCCCATAGCACTGTTCTATTAAATAATTCCCTTTATTTTTTTAAGAAAAGGTGCAAAATGATAGTTCTTATATTTTCCACTATTATCAATAGAATACATTTTAGAAGGGACATTCCATAGACTTACTAGTACATATATAGATGTCAAGCAGATTCCTGCATACTTGCCAACTTTTTGGAGTTGGCGTCTGGAAGCCTTTCTGAGGGAAATGACGTAATGACGTAAACGAATCATTTTACAGTGGGGTGTGGGGCCAAATGCCGCGATTCCCAGAGAATCGCAGCATTTTTCCCCTAATTCTGCCCACTTCACTAGGAAGTGAGCAGATGTGGGAGACTGCCATACACTCCCGAGAGTCCGTGGACTCACCTGAAATGCGGGAGTCTCCTGGACATTCCGGGAGAGTTGGCAAGTATGAGATTCCGTCTAAAACTTCTTCATTATATAAGTCTGTGTATTATTCATTTTATACTATCTTGTCGTTGAGTATGTACATTCGTATTTATTTGTATAAGTTGCTCTATGCTGTCATTCCACATAACACTGAAAACAAATTTGTTTGTTGCATATGTCCATATGCCATTAATTCTACCTAAAATTTACGGAAAAATAAAGAAAATGAAAACTTAGTTACAGATAACCTTTACATATTACCTTTATAATGCTGAACATGTTTCCAATCACCTATTTTCACGCAGATATGTATAAATATATATATATATATATATATATATATATATATACACACACACCCTTGGGTCTCATCACAATGCTCAGAAGAGTAGCCTACATAAGGATAAAAATGCAGAGTGGTGACAGACACCAGTTCTGGAGGCAAACCCGTCTGATATTTCTCAGACAGTCTCAACCCAAGCTGGTCCCTGAGGACAGAAATGTGTGCAGCTGTGTTTTGAACAGCAGATAAGCTGCTAAGCATTTTTTTTTTTTTATTTATTTACAGTGGAAACTCTGTAATGCCTAAAAAAAAAAAAGAGTTGTAATGTACCACTGCAAGTACACAATTTTCCACCCACTCTCCCAGATGGTAGGCTGCCATCTTGTGATGGCCGGTCCACTGAAACACATTACTCACATAATCCATCTACTTCTCATTCATTAGAATTATTACATATTTAAAGCTTGGTTGCTTCGAGTTTCAGTGAATGATCAAATATCAATGCCTTCAACATTTATATGAGTCACTGGTTTCAGTGTAAAACAGAACTCTAGAAATTAACAATAATGCTTTTTATATTATGTTGTCTAAAGTGTAATATGATGCAACTTTGTAATTCTTTTTCCATTAGAATAAATAAATGCACGTTATTATAATGGTTTATTTAGAGATTCACCCTCTTTGTAATCTTGATTAATGAGATGTCCACCCGTATAGGGTTTTAATAATTTATTCTTCTCCTCCAAAAATCAGGGCGTCTTCTGTTTGGGAGACACTGACCCCACCTTCTGTGTTTATTTATCTCAACATTGTTTTCCCTGGCATCAGGACAGTGGGCGTGTCCATGTTACCATGGGAGCTTGACCACTCCCCCAAGGGGCTGCCTAGTGCTGTAAAGCATATGGGTTTATGATCTAGCTGGAGTATGGACCAATCAGCTGAATTTCACAGTTTTCTTAGCATTGACAGCAGAATTAGCCATAAGAATCCATGCAAGGGGGAGAGGCATGAATATCTGTAAATGGTACAGGTCTGTGGTATTAAACCCCTGTGCAGACTTGCAAAATTTGAGGAGCCTGTTGACGCTTATGCGGACTTAATATTGCACAGTATGCTTTATAAATGACCAGAGTGTTTTGTCAAATGCACAGATTGCTATCACAAAGGATTGTCCGTATATATCTACATCAATATAGTTAATGATGCTAATATCAGATGCATAAACAAATTGGGGCTGATTCATTAAGAAAAGGAAAGCAAAAAATGGACATGTTGCCTATAGCAACCAATCAGATTCTAGGTGTCATTTTATTTAGTGCATTCTACAAAAGGACAGCTAGAAATGATTGGTTGCCACAGGCAACATCTCCACTTTTTCAAACCCGCAGCTTAGTAAATATACTCCTTAGTATATTAGGTAGTCTGTTTCTAGACTTTGCAGATTTCACTTTTGCTATCGCTGTCCATGAAAAAGTTTAGTATTTAATTAAAAGCTGTTTGTAGACAGCATTGTACTTATGAATGAAAATAACAACAAGTTAACAAATATAATCCAGCTCTTATCTGTGAAATAAATCAATGACAATAATGAGGACTCATGTCAGCTAACATTAAATAACAATTGCAGTTGATCTATTGCTACAGAGATGTGGTAGAACATGAATCACGTCCCCTTTTCCCTAGTTCGCCCATAAAAGATCAGTTCATAAGTTACACCAGTGCTTGAGCCCCGAAGTTTCCCCTCTCCTGATAGACATATGCATCTGAGTCTCAGTCTACATTTGCTCCAATACGTCCTTACAAGCCCCCGGCTTCGCTTGTTCTGCCTCTTCAATCACAAGGTGCGTCTCAGGGCTCATGTAGCGTAGGACGCAAAGTGACGCATACTGCGTGTAATACGCATTTTGCTTCTGTGCATGCCCAGAAGGCACTAGTCATGGTTGTGGCCATATAATCCTCATCATCATTTATTTATATAGAGCCACTGATTTCGCAGCACTGTACAGAGAACTCACTCACATCAGTCCCTGTCCCATTGGAGCTCACAGTCTAAATTCCCTAACATACACACACACACACAAACACACACACACACAGACACACACGGAAATCCACGCAAACACAGGGAGAACATGCAAACTCCACACAGATAAGACCATGGTCGGGAAACGAACTCATGACCCCAGTGCTGTGAGGCAGAAGTGCTAACCACTGTGCCACCGCGCTGCCCATCAGCTGATCGTCGTCATATCAGTTCTTAACTTACACCAGTGATGGATCTCCCACAAGTTTCCCGTCTCCTGATAGACACGTATGTGTCTGAATATCAGTCGACATAAGTTTGCTCTAACATGCCCATACAGGCCCCCTCCTTCCCCATTCCGCCTCAGGAGATACGTCTGACTCAACACATCACTGTAAAATGTGTCTTTTTCCCAGACGCAGTTTACGACCGCATTTTAAATGGAAACTGCGGCCAACTCTACATGATCCCCATTGTGTAATCAAATAATAATGTAAAACAAGCAAAAGTATACTAAAAATAACCTCTGTCCTTCCAAGGTCACCAATAGTATGTCATTATCCATGTCACCTATTCTACATCTACAAAAAAAAATTACCATCATTCCATATGTTGCCTTCCCCCTACTCCTGGTCATTATTCCACATATTCCCTCAATAATTATTTGTGTACATTTGTGTCATCTGTGTGAAATTACAAAAAAAACTGCAACAGACCTTATACAAAATGCACATATTTGGTTTCCTTATACTTTGGAAAATTTGCTAGTTAAATATCTCAGGTTGCATTATTTCCTTAATGTAACTCCAAGGGGTAAATGTATCAAGCTGCGAGTTTCTGGCTTGTTTGAAAAGTGGAGATGTTGCCTATAGCAACCAATCAGATTCTAGCTATCATTTTGTAGAATGTACTAAATAAATGATAACTAGAATCTGATTGGTTGCTATAGGCAACATCTCCACTTTTCAAACTCGCCGAAAATTCTCAGCTTGATACATTTATCCCAGGGAAAGAAGCATTTTTTGCCATTTTCTGCTCATTATCCCTATAAAATAAAAATATATGCTACCAGAATAGCCCAATTGCCCTTCCTTTAACAATGTATAACATTTTGGAAGTTACTTGGATAGACTGAAAAAAAAAGAGAAAAGTTTGTCTGATGTATTTACAAAACATAAGAATGGCTCTGGTCATGAAAGAGAAAACACCCTAATGCCACCAGGTAGTTAAGGACAAAATTAATTTTGTTTAAGTGCCAAAGAGTAGTAATATTTGAGTTTGGGCGTTCCTATCAATGTTAATGTAACCAATAAACATGGAAACATTTTCTGTGACTTTGTGTAGTTTGGTTAAGTTACAAGTTGGATTATAAAAATAAAAGGAAAACCAAAAAGCTAAATTTGTTCCCAACATTTTTCAATACTTTCAAGCGATACATTGCTGCCAAGCAGGTGCATTTAAACATTTTAAAGTTTATCTTCAATTAATTGTAGAGCCCAGAGAATCAAAACATATAGGACCTCATTTAGAGTCGGACGCACAGTCCGTGTAAGAAGTGTAGGAGTGGGAGTGTGCCGCAGCTCGGTAGGGTATTACGAGTGGCAAGCAACCCCAGTTGAGTCCCACTCTTAATACCCTACCGAGCTACGAGCAGTTCCTGCAGCTAGCTAACGCTTGCGCCACCTAATTCCTGCCGCACAGCTTTAGCCCTGTTTTGACGTGTGCTGTGTCTGCACCTCCCTGCGACTAGGATGTATTTACATGGTCACGCCTTCACAATTCTGTGTTCCTCCCATTCTCTCGTAGTGAGTCGCAAGCTGTCGCAAGTGTTAATTGCGTCCAAGATGCAGGCGGATTTGAAGCTTTCTGCACATGCGTGGTGGTGTTTTTTTGGTTAGATGCGCCTAAATCGGACTTTGCGTCCGACTCTAAATGAGGTCCACAGTGGTCACTTAAATAAATATACAGAATAAGAGGAATGGTACTAGGCAGTTGGTCAGATTGGAAAATAGCATAAAACACGAAACTCCAGGGACAAACTTTTAAAATGTGGGTCTTTTCCAGAAAGTAGGGACAGTTGGCACGTGCTGGCTGGCAAATATTAGCCCAGGTGGGGGCAAGACTTGGCTCAGCAGCCTATTAGGAACATTTTAAAGGAAAACAATTGCAGACAGTCCAGTGACCCAGTCCTATGGGACCAACCTGGCTGGCAGATAACCCCGAATCCAGCCAGCCCCTGACAGTTGGCAACTATGGGTGAGTTGTTAAAAGTTATCTATTTGCTGTAATATATCTCATATCTAACGGAATTTGGAAGCAGTGTATATTACATATTGTTGCAGGAGTACAATAAACAATAACACAGAGTTCCGTTTTTTACTCTTATATAATTTGTTTAACTGTGACTGATGAATTATAATGAATGTAAACCTGGTACTGTCTATGAACTGATTCAGCTCCCTGTACAGAGATGCCATAAACTATCTAAGTTTCAATGTACAGTAAACTAAAAATGATGACAGGCATTGATATACAAAATTGCTAATTAAATATCATCACATAAATAACACACACTTAAACACTCAATAAAAGCATCCTAAATTATAACAAACACAAGCGTGAGAATCACCCCCCTATGTAACAGTGTCAGTTTAATAAAATGTCAAGAAATCAACTTCCGTTCTATTAATGTTTTTTCACTTCAGCCTTATGGGTATTATATTAACAGGTTGGCAATGAAGACTTAAGAGGGACCTTAGTGCTGCCACACCCACGAAGACAAAAAAAACTCCACATAAAAACAAAGCAAAATTCTCCCCTTGTGACAAGGTTACATATAATCCCTAAATCTTTGTCTTACATAAAGAATGCCTTTCAATCTGCATATATTACCATTATTTTGCATGATTTCTGTACAATTAACCTTTCAGCTAAGATCACATAACAAAGAGCTAGAAATGTCCAGAATACAATTAGTACATTGGCAGATGACAACGCCCAGCAAAATTCAAGTATACAACCTCAGTTTTTGCTATAAGGACCCTTTGTTTTTACAATCATGAAAAGCAGCAAGCGGAAGGGTGTGATTAATCGTAACTAACCTGGCAAATTAAACCAAGAATTAGAATATGTCTATGTATATATTTTAGTGATTTTATTTGTTACAATTTTTTTTAAAAACAAAAGCAAATCACAGCTGATCACTGAAACTTCTTTTTATGATCTGCGCTTAAGGTATACAAATATTCAATACTTTGCTACATTAAATAAGAAAGATGCTATATGAAAGGCCTTTTACTAATCTCACTAAAGAGAAAAAATCCCTGAGGCCTAAACGATGTGCCTTTATTCAGGAATATAGCAGCAGGTTCTAATAAACACAGGGCTTCCAATAACAGATTTGATCTTGGTCTGTGATTAGCGTGGTGCTTTGAGGGAGCTGACAGAAACCAGACACAGTTCACCTTCTCTTTCCCTCAAGGCTAGCAAAGGATAAATAAGTATGTATAATTATATGCTGATGACAAGATTATTATAAGCAACTGTGAAAGAAAAGCATGCAAAATTCGCCTGCCTAACTTGCAACAGATACCATGCAGGTACGGAGCGGATTATGGTTTAGAAAGCTATAAATATCAGGTGATTAAAAAAATGACAATTGTAATGGTTCTCTGTCATGCATTTCAAGAGCTGCAGACCATGTGTTAGAAAGCCAGATGCTAAGAGGAGAAAATGCAACTGTAATCTTACCTGATGAGGAGAAAATGAGAGATCATAGCACAGGGTATAGGTACCGTTCTGCTGTCCTTGCCAAGGCAGGTTGTTTTTTTTTTGCTTTGAGGCACAGAAAGCACAAAGCGGCCACATTCATTTCACACTGCTTGCAAAACAGAACATAAACCCCTTCTTAGTGTTCTCCATCCCCTGTGCTGGTGCTTTCTCTATGGTCGGTAATGTATGAAACTGCAAAAGAAATAAATATATAAAAATACATGCAACACCTCAATATGGTAGCTCCATCTACTGGTAAAAGAGCAATAAGGACTTTGGGATCAGACAGTGCATTGATTACGTACTTCTAGTATGTATAATGGGTATAGATGATTGTACATCACTTATGAATGGATAGGATACTATAATCAGATACGTTATAGTAAAATCATGGCATCAAAGCAGGTTCTTATATAGTAGGGGGTGTTGTATTTACAATGTATTTCAGTGTTCAGGTTTAATTCAGCTATATTATTTTAACCCCCTGTTTGCCTGGTGGGTGTTGTAGGTGCATTATGTTAATGTCAGATACCTCTGGAACTCAGGTCAGTCACCTGACTCTAACTCACTTAAGGCTTCTGGGAGTGAATCAGCCAACAGGTTATCATCATCATCATCAACATTTCATAGTGCCAGCAAATTCCGTAGCGCTTTACAACTGGGAACAAACATTGATAAAACAATACTGGGTAATACAGACAAACAGAGAGGTAAGAGAACCCTGCTCGCAAGCTTACAATCTATGGGACAATGGGAGTTTGAAACACAGGGGCATGTGCTACATCATATTGCACACTGGACCAGCTAGAATGCAAAGGTAAAAGTATTGAGTGGGCTGTATGATCAGTCACACAGCAATGTTGGTCAGAGGGTTGTTGTCTTGTGTTAGCTGTGTAGAGGGTGGTAATAGGGTAACCTAGGGAGATTAAGATGGTGGTTGAGGAATATTATAAGCTTGTCTGAAGAGGTGGGTTTTCAGAGAAGGTTTGAAGACTAGAGGTAAGTCTTATTGTGCGAGGGAGGAAACTCCACACAAAGTGGGTGCAGCCCGAAAAAAGTCCTGTAACCGGGAATGGGAGGATGTGACGAGAGTGGAAGAGAGACGCAGATCTTGTGCAGAACGGAGGTGTCTAGTTGGAAGATATCCATGCAAATGCGGGTTTAAGAACAACAAAGGTCATGTAGATACAGCAGGTGTAGCAATGTACAGTTTCTAGTGATGTAATGAATGTGTGCCAGACCATGGGGTATGTTTACTAAACTGCAGGTTTGAAAAAGTAGAGATGTTGCCTATAGCAACCACTCAGATTCTAGTTATCATTTACGTAATATAATCTACAAAATGACAGCTAGATACTGATTGCAGTAGTGCAGGCAAGTTTTAGGCTATGAATATATTGAATAACAGGTGTGTATGCCTTTTAAAGACAGAGGGTCCCATTTAGAGTTTGGCACATTTAGCATCCAGAACGTACAAGTAAACATTCAGTTTCCGGGGTTTTCCTTCCAACAATCCTGTATCGGGGATAGAGGGACAAGAAACTAAAGAGGCCAGACTACCGAAGTGGCCAATGTTTTTGGAAAACACAACTATTCTAAGTGCATATATATTTATTATGTAATTATTTTTATATATCATTTGATGGTACATTTCTGGGCTTCTTTGATTTTTCTCCTTCTCTTGGATTGTGCATCTCACCCTATTGGGTGACATTGTCATCTGCTGCTAGAACTGCCGTCCTCTCAATGAACAAGTGAATAATTCATTTTTCTACTAATATTTTGACAATATATTGACATTCCTTCTCTGTCGCTGTGAGTACCACTGACTTTATATCACTATTTAGGGTTCAGCTAATCAGAAGTTAGTAGATAGTGCTGTGTTATGATCATCATCACATATCATTTCTCTAGGCCTCCCGTACCTGTGTTAGTTCACATGTCCAGGGCACGTGTTATACTTATGTTTGTGCACCCTTACAATACTCAACTAACGCTTGTCCGCTCCCATTCTACCTCTCCAGGCATAAGGGGTTGCAGTTCTAAGATACACTAAATTAGGGTTGCATTTTTGGTACACAAATACGGATACATTCTCCACGAATATGGATACAAGTCCACGTACAGTTGTCTGCTTGAGCACATACTTTACATACATACATGTATGTATGAGTTGTATAATCTGCACCCACAGATGCATTCTTGTACCAATGCTACATGAGCCATGCTATTCCCTGGTTAGCACTTCTGCCTCACAGCACTGGGGTCATGAGTTCGATTCCCAACCATGGCCTTATCTGTGTGGAGTTTGGATGTTCTCCCCGTGTTTGCGTGGGTTTCCTCCAGGTGCTCTGGTTTCCTCCCACAATCCAAAAACATACTGGTAGGTTAATTGGCTGATATATTGTCTGTCTGTGCGTGTGTTAAAAAATTTAGACTGTAAGCTCCAATGGGGCAGGGACCGTTTTGAATGAGATCTCTGTACAGCGCTGCGGAATTAGTGGCGCTATATAAATTGATGATGATGATGATGTGTGCATATTAATTACTCACTTTATCCTGCTTGATTATCTGTTGCTGGAATTACCTGGTTGACTATTATTGTCCTTAAACTTCATGGCTTCCAGTTAAGACCTGTCTTGTCTTCCCCTTTCGCTGGACTTATTTACCATATGAACCTCCACCCTGAATGCAGTACCCCTTGTGGAAAATGAATCACCTTAATTTGTTACTGGATTCCGTTGTCAGCCCTGCTATTATTTCAGTGTCCCTGTTCTCACTTTTCGACATCCCTGTGAAGCTACCTAAGTTGAGCTTGTTTCAGGGAAGCTTAATAATGAGTTAATTAATGCATCTGAAAGCACCAGTGCAGCTTAGTGTACTATACTAAACTTTCGCAGGTGCTAAATGAACATTCCTATAGAACTCCATTATAGTATACAGAGCATTAAAGTTTGTGAATGCTGCAAGCAATATCGAAATTGATGGGACGCAAGAACAATGGAACTCCTGTCAGATAGTGAGTGTTCTTAGGTTCAGTCACATTATTTTCAGTAATTCTGTCATCAGTGTGTTTATTAGTCATTATAGATGTGAGTTAAACCAGCTTTGAATTGTTGATTTTAATGCCCTATGTACAAGCCCTGCCTGTGACGGGCACCAGTGAGACTTTGCATTATGGTCTCCTTCAATAAACTGTTATGTTTATTAAAGAGCCAGATAGACATTAGATTATATTGATTTACAATTAGTTCATCCTTACCAACTTTTTCCTCTTTCTTTCCGGGAGATCCTGGAGGGAACATGAAGTGTAAGGACGGAGGGGGGCACAGGGGCAAATGCAGGATTTGCAGAGGGGGGTTTCCACACCACGCCGCCCAGTATGCATGGGGGCGTGGCTATAATTTTAGAGAGTGCTTGGCTGCTCTCCAACTCTCCCTATCCCTATAATATACATGGGCAATGCTGCGTGCACTACTGTTAGGTGCACACAGCTCTCTCTTTTCGAGCAGAGCCATGTGAAGCAGGGGCAGGGTCCAGCCACCTCAATTATACAGTGCCTATGTGGCGGGGGGCGGCAAATTGTGTCATTTTGGCCCTGGATGCAATGACGCAAAAGCTTAATTTCCCCACAGGTGACGGGGCCAAAAGGAATATCATGGAGGCTCCTATCCTGCCCACTTCACTAGAAAGTGGGTAGGATGCGGAAGAATGGCCTGTTCTCCTAGGAGTCCGGGAGACATTTCCCGGAAGTCAGGAGTCTCCCGGACATTCCGGGAGAGTTGGTAAGTATGAATAAGTTCTGAACATTTGAAAAACTGAAACCACTACATAAACTGTTAGTTGTATTATTTGTGCTCGGTGGTTTGTGTTACTAAAAATAATAATAATTTATGAACATGCTATTACTATTTTCTTTTTGCCTGTATTGAAGAGCGATCAGAGAAGGTGAAGTCGTTTCCATAAAATTAGTTGCATAAGTCTTGGCAGATTGCTATAAGTGGACTATAAAATATGTATTTCTAATAAAACTAGTGATATCTATGTATTGGATCAAAATGGTCACTGTGCCAGTCTAACAATATGAGGGAGGAGTCCAATTCAACAGCCATTCTAGTACATACTTACCCACTTTTGAAGGCAGCTGTCCGGAAGGGGGTCAGTCGAAGGGGCGTGGCCATGGGTGGTGCACCATTAGGCTCCGTCCCTGTCAATCTTATGTAATTTCGGCCAATCGCATCAGGGGGCCACGATGCTGCATTTAGCCCGGCCCCCACCCATCTTCAACAATGGAGACAGTTGGATCCGGGATTTTTGCCTGCTCTCTCTGGAGTGTGGGAGAACTCACAAAAATTCTGGAGTCTCCTGGACATTCCGGGAGAGTAGGCAACTATGTTCTAGTAGTGTAAGAAGAAAGATGTCCCACAACATTATAGCTTTGATTTATTGGGTAATTACAAACATTCCTTACTCTGTTCTATCAATCAATCATATATGATGTTTTAAATACCTATGCATTATTTTTCAAGCAGATGGCAGATCCAATTTATTAATATGTAATATTGTATCAAATTCCACACACTGGGGACACATTAAGGTCTTTATAAATAGAACTACAGTACTACAGTATATTGTGGGACTTTTCCCCAAACTCATTAACTACAAAATAGATAAACTTGAATGCTTGAGGCAGTACAGTGTTCCAAAATAATGAGTGTACTCTGACATTTCCATTCTCAGTATAATGGTAATCTTATATATGGTTGTTCTGCGGGGCCTGATTAAATGCAAAATGCCACCAAAGACAGTTTTTTTTGTAACAAAATATCAACATGTTTCTGGGGTTATAAAATTACATTACTCATATATTTGTTAAAAAAAAAAAAATGTAAGTCAAACCAAACTTTGCATTTGCACCTAATTTTTTTTTTTTTTTAAATCTTGATTTAGTAACACTGGCCCAAGTTGAAGTAAAATCACATTTTATTTTAAGAGTTTTTATTTTTTTTATAAAGAATGAACATATACTGCAGTGCTGCACAATTAGAGAGTTAAACTTGGTATACAGTGATAATCGTACAGGAAATGTGGAAACACCGGGCCTGATTCATTAAGGACTGTAAATCCCGATACGTGCCGTATTTTGTATAAAATTGCTCTGAAACCGTCTATACGCCAGTGAGCGCAAGTGCGTTCAATTCATCTTCGAACACAAGGACACTTCCGACAGCTTACGATTGCAAGGGCGGAGAGGTAAGGGGCGTATGCACGTAGTCAATATACAGTAAAGTCGTGCATGCAACCTCTGTTCGATTCAAGCTTTGGACATCTCTCAGGTAAGTGATTTTCAGCCATAACACTTGCAATAGCTACAGCGCAGGTGTAAGTGCAGAGTGATAGTGATGACGGTTGTGTATGCATGCTACAACATGTGTTTGCAATCGGGAGCAATTGTAATAATGTATTTTATGTACAGTAGGCATTAATAACATCCTGATAAATGTATTTCATCTAAAAAGGAGAATTTTTTTTTTAATGTATTTTTATTAATGATTATATTATTAACAGGTGTTAATTTATTTCATTTTTTTTTTAATGTGTGCGTGTTAATGGGATTTTATATATGCATATGCATTATGAGTATCCTGCAGAGTGTTGTCTGTTTGCAGTTGCCGTATAGGCAGAGCGCACTTATAGCGGTATTTCTACTAGATACGTTTCTTCTGATTGTCTTGTTGTTGAATATGGGCGCACCCGTGTGCAATTTCCATCCCACTTACAAAAAGAAACACAAATCGCGTTCACTTTGCACTCCTTTATTAACCGGGCCCGTGATTTACACCTTCTAATGAATGAACAAGCTTTAGAGACACAGAAATAAACACAATGCTGGATTTAGGTTGCTTTCATTTCCCTTCTGACATATGTAATGCAACCGAAATGCCAGTCCCAAACTCAGCTCTAGGTCAGGCTCAACAATAGTATTTGGAAACTAACTGTCGAAGTCGTATAATTGGATGAACGAAAGTATATTGGTTAATATTGTTTTGCTGTGCGATTGCGATCAGTATGCCACGTAACACGTGGCATAGCGCGATCGCACAGTAAAATACGCACGCACACACTCGCACTACAACATTTAGTTATTTATATATTTCATATTCATATTGGTTCCGTTCTACAGTGATTTATGAGCAGAGATTATTTAGTTTATTATTAGTTTATATATTATGATTATATGTACACTTTAGTGTTATTTAAGGTTCAGGTTACAGGAAACATGTCATGTTTAGTATCATTTTAATCCCCTATTCATCAGCAGTTGTCCGGTTCTTTCGATGAAGAGATCGCACATTGCAAACTCTATTTAGTAATGTTAGGGAATAAATACTTAAAAAGTGATACTGACTATAAAATGCTAATAGACTAGTTGAAACTGGAGTCTTGGCTGGAAAGTCAGAGCACAACCCCTGGAGAGATGACCCCCACCTTTAGATATTTTGGTTTGAACTGGCCTATGACCTACAGCACACTGGACCTTCCTGATACCTGGACCAATATAAGCAAGCCACATCATCTGCATTGTTTTCACTGTAACTCTGAGTGTATATAATACAGCTCTAACTGGTACCAAGTCAGTCTTCTCTGACCACAGTATTCTGGAGTGAAGTACTGTTCGCTGGTACCAGTGGGAGCGCAGCTAGCGCAAGCGAGCGCAGCGGTATGTATGTATCTTTTGGTATGGGCTGTACTGTATTATAATCATCTATTGAATTGTTAAATTTTGCATCTGCTAAAATAAATCTTTGTGTGTTGGAAACACAAATCGCTTAGACAATGCTTATTTGAAAATGATAGAATTACTTTAATACTAACAAACACAGGCTGAACACAATGGAGTTTCTTATTGAACAAACCTAGGAGACAAATATTTCCTTACCAAATATTTAGACACGTGGCTTCTACAAATTACAATATTTATCTTTTACGATGACCTAAACTTTACTGAATGTCCTTACATACCACATCACCCCTGTAATAGACACTTTGACATTTTATTCTGCAAATTTCATCAAAATACTGGTACACAAATACTGGACAAATTCAGAACACGTCACTAATGGAAAAATGTTAACAACTAAAATATTTGTCTTCATTACCTTTTCCTTTATTGTTGAATAAAAACTCTTACAGAAACATATGTACATGCATTCCAAATATCAACTTTTATAAGGGAACAAAATAAAATATTTTTCACCAGCACTGCAGTCAAATAATGACAGACGGAACAGTCATTATAGATGAAGCCAGAGTTATCCCATGTATATTCATTTCATGCTGTTAAGTGACTATTTGTATTTTAATATCAAATAGATGAACATACCCGAACCATCTGTAGACATATGTCCTGAATACAGTGATGAAGACATCTTTCAGCCATAGGACATTATCATACTTTGTAAGTCCTATGACCCACTGCAGGTGTAGGCTAGGAATGCACTGGCTGTGTCTTTTTTTAACAACTTTATTTATAAATTCCATTACACAATGCACACAGGCACAGTAAGAGCCACAATAGGCCACAATAAAGAACAACGTGCAAATCCATCAACAGTAAAGTACCCGTGGGGGGATGGGGGGGGCTGGATTCTTCCATTTTTTGGCTACCAAGCATCTGGCTGCATTAAGGATTTGTAGGGACAATTTCTTGGAGTGCTTGTCAAGACATCTAACAGACAGCCCAGAAGAAAGGACCATGGACATTTAGATATCTGAACCTGAGGATTATCACTGATCAGAGAGGCCACAAAAAATGAGCAATTTTTGGGCAGGACCACCAGAGGTGGTGGAAGGAACCCAGCTACCCACAGCCCCTCCAACGCAGGTCAGTGGTGGTTCCCTATATATCATTTTCAGCCTGGTTTGACCCAAATACCATCAGAAACATAGTTTATAAGCGAACCAACTAGTCAAAACCCTAGTAGTATAAACCCTTACGAAGCCCTTGATGTCTAAGAAAATAATCTATCTATCTAATCTATCTATCTATCACATAGGCAAACCGAGGGGGGTTTTCTAGTGCCTGGAAACCCCCCCTCCAAGCCTGGGGCACTGTATAATTGAGGTGGCTGGACCCTGCTCCTGCTTCACACAGCTCTGCTTAAAAAGGGAGAGCTGTGTGCACCTAACAGTAGGGCACGCAGCATTGCCCATGTATATTATGGGGATAGGAAGAGTTGGAGAGTAGCCAAGCACTGTGTAAAATTATAGTCACGCCCCCATGAATAATTGTCATGCCCACTGGCGGCGTGGTGTGGAAACCCCCCTCTACAGATCCTACGTTCGCCCCCTGTATCTATCTATCTATCTATCTATCTCTTACCTATGTATCTATGTCTGTAGCTAGATCATCTCTCTCTCTGGGCCTCTTAGGGGACTATTTATTCAATAAATTTAATAATTACTTGAATGAACAAAAATGCTAATATGCTGATACACTCACCAAGGTCGAATAAGTAGAATGTAATGGTTCACTATATAATTAAATCCTTTAATTAAACATAAAACATCATATAAACACAAATACATTAAATAAAAAAATGAAAAATAAAATAAATGATAATACTAATTGTTAAATAGTTGAGCTCAACCAAAAAAAGCCTAAAAATATTTCAATAAATAACAGCACAGTTTTGTATGGTATCAGAAGGAGCTTATCCTCCAACAGCGTTTATAAAGATGGTAAAATCACTCTAAAATTGTCTCATAATTATGATCATGTTTTAATAACTAACTTTGGTCACCACGGTATTTTTTCTATTTTTATCTCTTCTCAGTTTGGACATTCAGCAAGGTCTTTTTAACAACACCGACTTTTTAAAACTTTTGAAACTTTAAACCAGGCCTGTCCAACCTGCGGCCCTCCAGGTGTTGTGAAACTACAAGCCCCAGCATGCTTTGCCAGTAGACAACCAGTTGATAGCTGGAAGGGCATGCTGGGACTTGTAGTTTCACAACATCTGGAGGGCCGCAGGTTGGACAGGCCTGCTTTAAACTGTTTAAATGTTTAATAAGCTCAGCGCTGAATGTATTTATTTTTTGTTGCTTTAGAAAAAAAGGAGCAAATTTGCATCTCCTACAGATGTAGCAACTTTAATATGACAAATGGCGCGTCACGCTGCCTTTACTATAACGCACAGTTGCTCTTCATGGAAACACATTGCATCGAGTTGAAAGGTTTTGCAAAGCGTTACGTTTCAATTCAGTTATTTTACATGCAGTACACTTAGTCTACCACCAGATGTCATATTGAAGAAATTTATCTGCACATGCACTGGGAACCCCATTTATGAATGGGACGACTCATAAAAAAATAAATAGAAAGTGGCAACGTGGCATCACTGTACAATCCATAGCCAGCACCAGCTCATTATAGCCTCCTTTTGGCTAGCTGGCTGGCAAACAAACAACACCTCCAATAGGCTTCAAAGTCACAGGTTTAAAAGCACTTGTGCTCCTCCTGGTAACAATTTACTCCCACACTCCAAAAACTTACTGGTAGGTTAATTGACTGCTAACAAATTGACCCTAGTCTGTGCCTGTGTGTGTGTGTGTGTGTGTGTGTGTTAGGGAACTGATGTGAGTTCTCTGTAAAGCGCTGCAGAATTAGTGGCGCTATATAAATAAATGGTAATAACATTAATAATTTACCACCAATTTACTGTCACTATCTGTTTTGCAAGAATACAATAAAGTCCTAAACACAGTTCATTATATGCATTCTTATTGCACTTTTCACGTATTTTCATCTTCTTACTAACAAGCATTAGTAATCACTATCATAAACTCGTTACTGCTGACTACTGAGTTTGTCTGCTAAACAGTGGTGTACAAGAGTTCCAGAGTCCAATTGCAATTTATGCCACCAGTTATTTATACCTATAGAACTGTAGGTCCAGTCTTCACCTATAGAAGCCCCTATTTCCGTAGAGTTATATATGCACACCAGTACTCAGTTGCCCCAGGTCTTAGTGCAATAGTATATGTTTATATTTATCAAATTATGCTTACAAAGTGTATACTGAAGACTAGTACCCCGAATCAATACAGAGTGAATACCACATGACAAATGGTAACCGAATATGAAAGACAGAACAGTCAGGTACAATCCAAAATGGTAGCATGTAGTGAACAGAATAGTAGAGATCACAAAAAATGTGGTAAGGGCAAGCGGCAGACAAGGATAATCAATAAACGGCTATTGTCAGTACAGGCAGCAGAATGGTCAATAAATCAGCAGGGTCAAAAAATCCAATAGTCAACAAAACAGATACAGAGCACAATGCCTAAGCAACAGTGAGAGTGTGCCGCTGACAGCCTTTAAAGCCATCTGGAACCAACCGCAATTTTCAGTACAGCCCTAGAAGTGATGCTAAGCACCTGAGTGTTAGGGAAGATATGTATGGTCAATGCAATCAAACAGTAGAAATAAACTAAGATGTATTGGAATGAGAGATGCTCAGGCTCGGTTCCTTGGAAGCCGAACACACCCGAACTTAGGGAATCCGGGTACTGAGCTGAGTTGGCTCGGTACTTTTGGCCTTTTTCAGATTCGAAAATGAGGCAAAACGTCATTGTGACGTAATTGGATCTCAGATCTCGCGAGTTTTGTAATCTATAAATACCGACCTCCACGGCGATCTAGCACCATTTGAGAGAGGGACACAGAAGGGGTAGCATAGAGTGTAGAGCAGTTGGGCAGGCAAAGTTTGAGAAACGAAAGAGGAGGCTCGAAGCAGTGTTAAACAAAGTAATCAGTGACATTCAGGAGAGCTCCATAACTCCAGTGTTAAATCTCATTGCAGAAAAAGACAAATACTAGAGCTGGCAGGGTTGGTGTAATTCTGCAGTCCAATTCTACTGTTTTATATAGGTAACACACAGAAAGGAGAGCTGCGTTGCTAATTGTCATTGCTGAAATACAAATAGTAGTCCTTACAGGCTTTTCTTCTGAATTTGCACCAAAAAGTGTACGGTGTTATCAAAATGGATTTACAGCAGTGCACAGAAGAGCAGGAGCACCAAGCAGCTGCTGCCACCAGTCATGATGATAGTAATCCCTGTACGTCATCTGGTAAAGCCTATGTAAAAGTACATAGTGTATTTAAGTCAGGCAAACAAAAATGTAAAAAAACACCTTTTACCTTGGTCAAGAAAAAAAGAGCTGTAATCCAGAGAAAGTTATCTGCAGAAAAAAATAAAATTGTCAACATGCCATTCTACACACGCAGTGGCAAAGAAAGAATGAGGCCTTCGCCTTTCTCTATGAGTGCGAGATCTGAAACTGTTACTGAGGCATCTTCTTGTAAGGTCAGTCATGACCAAGCAAGACCTTGTCATTCGGACTCCAAAATTGGTGCCCAAATACTTTTCTGTGTAAAAGCCGAGATGGAAGAAAACAGTAAGGCATTAGGGGAAAATGTATGTTCAGATTCAGAAATGACACCAATCCCTGAGGAGAGTCCATCCACGAGTGCTATGTGTAATCGTAACTATTCTGATAGTGTACCCATAAAGAAGGGCCCTTTCAGCAGTTCTGCTGATGTGTGCCTGAACAGCCCGAGTGTAGCCGGTGATACACCAATTGAGGATGCCACTTTGGAATTGCAATAGGATGGGGATGATGACAACAACATCTTGCCACAGTAGAGTTAATTAACAGCACTGTTACCTGACTGCAAATGACTTGAAATTTGTGTTAATGAGGTTAATAATAATGTAGGATAAAAAAAAAAAGCAAAATTATGTGATTTTAGCATATTTTAGCTATTTTTCTAAAAAAAATGCAGATCCAAAACCAAAACCAAAACCAAAACACACAAGGGAGGTTTTGCCAAAACCAAAACCAAAACACAAAGCTAATCCAGGAAAATGAAGATCAAAATGTATAATTAAATATAATTAAAATTACTAATCACATAAATTAACTAGCATACTGGGTAAGAGATAAACAATGGGCGAGTTAGTTGTGCCAAATTTGTGTATATAAGGGTGTATGTCAAAACCATAAATAGAAATATGGATAGAATATAAAATATAGTGAGAATAATAAAAAGGGATGATAGTATTAAATCGCCTGGTGTTGGTATAGGTTTGTAGATGTGTATGAAGTACAGCTAAAAGTGGGGTGGATAGATTTAGGGAATGTCTCTCACGCACAGCTACCAACCCATTTGTACTGTACTCTACTGAATTTATATGAATGGCATCGGAAACTTGACTCCAGGTATGATTGGTTAGACAGACTCAGAAGGATTTACATATTTACAACCATTTCCCATGCTTATGGCTGGTTGGCAGACTGACCAATTAGGTAGAGAGTACAGGACACTCCCCATTTTAATCACTTACCACTGGATGGTGCCAAAGAGCGGATGGGAGTGATTTTCTATGGGGATTTTCTCATGGTTTGTTGAATTATGTCATAGGAAGAAAAATGAGTGAGTATAAGGGTTTCACTGAGAAGAGTGCAGTTGGTTCTGGATTGCGTCAGGTGGAGGAAAATATGTTTTCACAGACTTTTATAATAAAGATTTTTGGGTGTCGGGGAAGAGTGGATGCATATTTTGTTCAATTAAGTTTACATATGAAAACTGTGTGGGTATGTTATTTCTAATTTACATGTTTAGGCACAATGGACAGGGATCTTTAGGACACATTATCAATTATGTGGTAATTCCAAGTAGTGTCAAAGTTCCGGGGGCCACAATCTCTTATTAGCCAGCCCCACTGCATTTTCATCACAGGGCTGGTAATCGCTAGGAAAGGGCATGAAATTTGTTTGCTCCTTATCCAGCCCTGCGCTGACCATCATTGTGACACAGGGATCCAAAAACGCTGGTCTCCCTGTTATAGATTGGCTAATCCCGGGGCTGGTTATTGAATTTTTTTTAACAGCATTGGATCTATTATACAAGCAAGACCAGGGCTGGGGTCTCTAGCCATAGGCGAGGGGGCAAATAAGATAACATTTAGATTTATCACAGAACAGGTTTATAGGTTTGTCCATAGTCCGCATTTACAAAGCTGTGATGGCCAGCATGTCTATCTCTGGGACACCACATCTATATTACTGAAATGTTTCATTACTTCCTACAGGAGTGCTGTAATCATCACTCTCACACATCTCATATACACTCCAGAAATGGTAAAGAAGAGGGTTCCAAATCTAAATCTAAAACAAAACTTTATGAATCACAAATGCTGTATTAAAGTCACCTTTAAGGTCCATTTGTTGTGAAACTATATAGCAGGATCAGACCCTTCCTCTTCACTGATGCCAACAAAACTCTCTTCCACTCTGTAATCATATTCCGCTTTGATTACTGCAATCTCCTCCTTACTGGCCTCCCCCGCACCCATCTCGTTCCTCTTCAGTCCATACTCAATGCTGCAGCCTGACTAATCTTCCTCTCTCTCCAGTCTTCATCTGCCTCCCCTCTCTGTCAAGCTCTACACTAGCTCCCTCTCCATTATAGAATGCTCTTCAAACTCCACCCTCACCAATAAAGCCCTCTGTAACTTCACCGATCCTTGCATCTCCAACCTCGGGGAAAAGGAATTAAGCAGCGGATTCTGCAAGTTGCCTATATTTCGGCGACTTTGCAGGAGAAATTTAAAACGGCAATGACTTTCAAGGCAAAAACTTGCCTTGACAGCCATTGTCGTTTTAAATTTCCTCTGCAAAGTCTCCGAAATATCGAACTCATGCCGGGAATCGAACTCTAGTTCGATTCCTGTTTAGGGAAACAGGAACCCAAGTGCTGTGAGACAGAAGTGCTAACCACTAAGACAGAGTGCTGCCCAGTAATGCTGTCTACTTCTGAAAACAGATTACCAGTTCTGTTCACTAACAATTTCTACACAACAGGTAATTGACAAAGGTGCAATCTTGCCGCACAAATACTGTTTTGTAACACAGAAGTGGACTGCGTATGCTCGGACATCGAAGATTGGAAAACTGTTAATAAGTCACTACTTGGATATACTCTGTTAGAGAATGTGTTTAACCAACGATTAGACATAGGATAGGGGTTATATTTCCAAAATAGACCCTTTGGCTCTATTTTGCTATTTAACTCTATCTTCAAATAAAGAAATCCTACAAACCAGTCCAAACCAGGAAGTAGTATTATACTCATACTTACCAATCTATTATTTCTCCCCTACAGGTGACCCCGTGCAATTAATAATGGAGACACCGTGAATTGCATTATTTTGGCTACGTACCCACTGAAAATTTTTGTGGGGGCCGGGTCAAAATGACGTGCTTTGCGGAAATCACATAATCGAGGCGCTCATACCGCCCACTTCACTATGAAGTGGACAGGATGCAAGAGAATTGTCTAATCTCCAGGAAGTCTGAGAGACCTACGTGGAATTCGGGAATCTCCCGGACATTCCTGGAGAGTGGGCAAGTATTCTTACACTTGAATGAGGTTGACAAATAGGTGTATTTGCCCTAAATGCAAAGAGCAACTGATTCTATTGTTTCTTTTGACCATAACATATCTGTATTTTTTTCTGTTTATTTTTTGCTGATTGTGTGGCACTGTGGATTCTGTGGCACCATATAAATAAATTAACATTATGATGATATTCTGCAGTAAGTAAACATTAATGTCCAAAGACGGGGTGCACCCCGTCGTCTTCTAATCTAATTAATTGCAAATATTAATATATGTCACTTTTTAAGAGAAAGCAAGTTACTATTGAAGATCTACTTAAGCTCAGACACTGTTTTCTGATGATTCTTACCACCCACATTGCATAGTGTGGGAAGTGACAAACTGATTTGCAGTAACAAATATACATTGAGTATGGCACATCTTTATACCAAGATTTTAAATGCACTTTATACTGTGTTATTTTATTATATATTTTTGGCCATCAGTTAGTATTATTTCTGGGAAACTTGTTAAAGTATGCATATTATAACATTTCAAGTTTTTTACAAACTAGCTCTTAACTCAGACGTCAGGACTTATTGCATTTCAGGAATTCATAATCTATGGGTCAGTACCCCAAAACAATTGGTTTTCCCAGAACAGTCCCTCTTATTGACCCAAAATCTTTAACTCACTATGACAATTTCTTGCAGGTACTCGCTATGGCATTTAGCCATAATCACTAATCAATTTATTATTAGTAGTAGTAGTAGTGGTATTTTATTTTACAAACTATGCTTAAATTGTACACTATTTTTATTTGAAAATCTCTTTATTGGTTTTAAAGAACAGAAAACAACAACAATGAGGACATTGAACATATAAACAATTATAATAAAATAAAATAAATATAAAATATAAAATAAAATATATAAATATATAAAATATATAAAATACTATAAAATAAAAAATAAATTAAGGCATCACAATACAAATGATAACATCAGTTTAACTTATGAGAATAAAAATTGATTAGGTGTATCAGTCTAAACAGGTATGGTATGCGCATAATGATGAACAATAACAATATTATAATGGAGTGCATAGGAATCACGAGGATCCATAAACGAGAAAAAAGAGTCCAATGGGGTAATAGGGGATAAGAGGATTTAAACAGGGGATAGTGAAGAAATGGTAGGGCCAGGTTATGTCAGTGTGGGTGAGACCCTCCATTAGAGGACGAATACATGTACGGGGGGTGGAGGGGAGGACCGCCACAACAGGGAAAGCAAGCATCACCAGGGGTCAGCAATCAGAAGAGCAGGACTTGTGTAGTATCAATTCACCATAGAAGATACCACGTGGTAAATTCAAACAGTTTGAAAATATTCTGTTGAACAAGACCTGACAATGATTCAATGTACAATAGCCACTTTTTATTGAACCATATCCCCCTTTTTTCAAAATCAGGGATCGTAGCTTTCCTATCTAAATAAATAATATCTAATATCGCTGTCTGAAGTACGCCTAAGTTTGGAGGAACGCGGGATGTCCATTGTCTTAGGAACAGCTGTTTGGCTACAGTGACCATTATTGTCATGGCACGCAGCATCTCAGGGGAGGGTAAATCATCCTTCCAGGCATGGAAACTAGCGAGGAGGAGTGGTTCTCTAGATACAGTCACGTGTATTTTGAAACTATGATTAGTGAAATCTGCAACTTTATTCCAAAACTATTTGATTTTCCTGCATTATTAAATGAAAAACTGAACCACAAAGCTGAATGACAGATGTAATTTCAGCTCCATTTAAAGTATAAAGAACTGATAATGTATTCTAATACAGCTAACAACACATTTGATAGGACACAAGCAGTCATGTGACATCACAGCAGTGACTCATGACCAATCACTTTCCTGGATTGGTGTCTCCCTAGAAAGCTGCTGAGCAGGAATTCTAGATGAAGAATATTTACCATATGGGTGAACTTTGAGTTGTATCTTTAAAGTCATTGCTTGAGGCTATAGCAAGAGGACTTGCAGTGAGCACTTTCCATTCTGCAAATCTCAACATGTGCAGCATCTATCACTGATCTGAAACGTCAAAGCTGCAATATGCTATTAGCGAATAATCTTTATTATTAAGCTAGAACATGTGTTATTAACCTGTAAGCCATGAATCAGATCTAAAACAAGAGTTTTGCTATTTAGATTTTGTTATTATGACCCTATTTTTACTAGACAATTGTATCCTATCAACTAAAAACACAATTATTAACTATGTAAATTATTGTATTTTTTATTTACTTTGTTCCTGCTGTAGTTACATGTTCGCTATGGTTTTTTTAATTTTTACCACTAATATACAGTACAGTGAAATAATTAAAACTAAATACATTGTCATTGAAAAACTGATTCCAAAGCTGTTTTCACTGATATAAATGTTTTTGTTTTTTTACCAATGAACATTTGCTTATTTGCACAAGATTTCGTTTTTGTGTTATATGTCAGAATAAAAAAAAAAGTGGATTCTGGAAAATAAAATGTATGAACCACTAGCCTGGAGACTTTCCATAATATATTTTTTATATTTTTCCCCAGTGGTTTCCAAGAAGACAGAACAAATTAAAGAATATTCAGAATACAACCTTTAGCCAGGTTGTGTCATGAAGTAGGAACCGGAGCTAACGGATTTCGTGTTGCCAACTGAGGCAATAGAGGTGCAGAGTCTAACAGAGCCTTTGTGTTCACCAAAATATGACAGAGAGGCACAGATGTACCAGACACAGCTCTCTATATGTGCTCATAGTGTGCCCAGCAGGATGGTCTACAAGTTTAGCATATGTTTCCCACTATACTAGGTAAAAATGATATTGAGGTTAGGGTGCCTTTAATATCATCCAGACAGTTTTGTTTATCTCCGTTTCCTTGGAGATGAGGCAGTTATCTGGCTGCTGATTGGACACCTTGTTCCCTCAGTGCAGTCCAGTCTTGAGAGCAGCAAAGGTAAAGAGCTCCACCTGCAGGATAATTATATAGAAGTAATATGACAATAACTATTTATTTCATATGTTCTTGAATGACTGCATGTCTATACTAATTTCTGTAGCAGTTTGGACATATTTACTGTAGGTTCATTTTACAATAGGGGGCGCTGATCACTATGACTGTTACTGGTTATTTGCAGTGTAGGGTTGGAATCTCCTGTGATAAAATCCTTAGTTTGGTCAAATATTTGGGTTTTTCTCTAGAATGGATCGCTTCTTGTTGCCGTTTTATTTATTTTTTGGTTTTTTTAATGGATCGTGGTTATTTTTTCCATTTTCCTTTTTTAGAGACAATTTGTGTGGATATCATACAGAATATCAGTGTTATATTATGAGTTAAGCTCCGATCACACCGGTTAAGGCACAAGGGTCATGTTACAGTAAAGATAATTTAAAATCGATCACATATTTTTGTTTGCTGTATAACATGTACCAGGAAAATGACAGTTATAAACAGATTGGTTGCCATGGTTACAGCTTGTTTTATGCTGGCAACTGTTGCCCAGATTTCCTCAATGTTTCCCAGTTTGAGGTGTTGATGAACACTTATGTCCAGGTAATTTGGGGTAGGGGGGGGGGGGGTGTGCTGGAATCATTACACCCACTGTGTGTATAGCTGTCACTTCTCTATTGCAGGTTAGTAAATGTAAGCGGCTGTCTCATTGGTTGTTATGAATAACAGCTCCAAAGATGCTCCAATTTCTATAAATTGTGTCCAGATCTGACCCTGGCTAAATTTGACCTCAAGATTAGTTAATTTAATCCTCTAAAATTATTAGTCACCAATCACAGTATGTTCTTCTTTACACAAAATCATCAAGAGGCAGCCATTTTATGGGCTGTACCAAAATGAATGAGCATGCAGCCTATCAATTCATGTCCACAATAACATAGATTTGGGGTGTGCTTAGTGGATGTATGTGACATCATTGGTGGCGGGGTGCCATGGTAAGGGGGCGTGGCCTGATCCCCAGAATATAACAGAGGCAAAGATGTACCAGACACAGCTCTCTGCATTTGCTCCTAGTGTGCCCAGCAGGATGGTCTACAACTATAGTATATGTTTCCCATTATACTAGGTAAAAATGAAGCTAAGAAACATGTTGAGGTTAGGGTGCCTTTAATATCATCCAGACAGTTTTGTTTATCTCCGTTTCCTTGGAGACGAGGCAGTTATCTGGCTGCTGATTGGACACCTTGTTCCCTCAGTGCAGTCCAGTCTTGAGAGCAGCCAAGGTAAACAGCTCCACCTTCAGGATAATTATATAGAAGTAATATGATAATAACTATTTATTTCATATGTTCTTGAATGACTGCATGTCTATACTAATTTCTGTAGCAGTTTGGACATATTTACTGTAGGTTCATTTTACAATAGGGGGCGCTGATCACTTTGACTGTTACTGGTTATTTGCAGTGTAGGGTTGGAATCTCCTGTGATAAAATCCTTAGTTTGGTCAAATATTTGGGTTTTTCTCTAGAATGGATCGCTTCTTGTTGCTGTTTTATTTATTTTTTGGTTTTTTTTAAGGATCGTGGTTATTTTTTCCATTTTCCTTTTTTAGAGACAATTTGTGTGGATATCATACAGAATATCAGTGTTATATTATGGGTTAAGCTCCGATCACGCCGGTTAAGGCACAAGGGTCATGTTACAGTAAAGATAATTTAAAATCGATCACATATTTTTGTTTGCTGTATAACATGTACCAGGAAAATGACAGTTATAAACAGATCGGTTGCCATGGTTACAGCTTGTTTTATGCTGGCAACTGTTGCCCAGATTTCCTCAATGTTTCCCAGTTTGAGGTGTTGATGAACACTTATGTCCAGGTAATTTGGGGTAGGGGGGGGGGGTGTGCTGGAATCATTACACCCACTGTGTGTATAGCTGTCACTTCTCTATTGCTGGTTAGTAAATGTAAGCGGCTGTCTCATTGGTTGTTATGAATAACAGCTCCAAAGATGCTCCAATTTCTATAAATTGTGTCCAGATCTGACCCTGGCTAAATTTGACCTCAAGATTAGTTAATTTAATCCTCTAAAATTATTAGTCACCAATCACAGTATGTTCTTCTTTACACAAAATCATCAAGAGGCAGCCATTTTATGGGCTGTACCAAAATGAATGAGCATGCAGCCTATCAATTCATGTCCACAATAACATAGATTTGGGGTGTGCTTAGTGGATGTATGTGACATCATTGGTGGCGGGGTGCCATGGTAATGGGGCGTGGGCTGATCCCCAGAGTCCCCAGAATATGACAGAGAGGCAAAGATGTACCAGACACAGCTCTCTGCATTTGCTCCTAGTGTGCCCAGCAGGATGGTCTACAACTATAGTATATGTTTCCCATTATACTAGGTAAAAATGAAGCTAAGAAACATGTTGAGGTTAGGGTGCCTTTAATATCATCCAGACAGTTTTGTTTATCTCCGTTTCCTTGGAGACGAGGCAGTTATCTGGCTGCTGATTGGACACCTTGTTCCCTCAGTGCAGTCCAGTCTTGAGAGCAGCAAAGGTAAACAGCTCCACCTTCAGGATAATTAGAAGTAATATGATAATAACTATTTATTTCATACGTTCTTGAATGACTGCATGTCTATACTAATTTCTGTAGCAGTTTGGACGTATTAACTGTAGGTTCATTTTACAATAGGGGGCGCTGATTACTATGACTGTTACTGGTTATTTGCAGTGTAGGGTTGGAAACTCCTGTGATAAAATCCTTAGTTTGGTCAAATATTTGGGTTTTTCTCTAGAATGGATCGCTTCTTGTTGCTGTTTTATTTTTTTTTTGGTTTTTTTTAAGGATCGTGGTTATTTTTTCCATTTTCCTTTTTTAGAGACAATTTGTGTGGATATCATACAGAATATAAGTGTTATATTATGGGTTAAGCTCCGATCACGCCGGTTAAGGCACAAGGGTCATGTTACAGTAAAGATAATTTAAAATCGATCACATATTTTTGTTTGCTGTATAACATGTACCAGGAAAATGACAGTTATAAACAGATTGGTTGCCATGGTTACAGCTTGTTTTATGCTGGCAACTGTTGCCCAGATTTCCTCAATGTTTCCCAGTTTGAGGTGTTGATGGACACTTATGTCCAGGTAATTTGGGGCAGGGGGGTGTGTGCTGGAACCATTACACCCACTGTGTGTATAGCTGTCACTTCTCTATTGCAGGTTAGTAAATGTAAGCAGCTGTCTCATTGGTTGTTATGAATAACAGCTCCAAAGATGCTCCAATTTCTATAAATTGTGTCCAGATCTGACCCTGGCTAAATTTGACCTCAAGATTAGTTAATTTAATCCTCTAAAATTATTAGTCACCAATCACAGTATGTTCTTCTTTACACAAAATCATCAAGAGGCAGCCATTTTATGGGCTGTACCAAAATGAATGAGCATGCAGCCTATCAATTCATGCCCACAATAACATAGATTTGGGGTGTGCTTAGTGGATGTATGTGACATCATTGGTGGCAGGGTGCCATGGTAAGGGGGCGTGGCCTGATCCCCAGAATATAACAGAGGCAAAGATGTACCAGACACAGCTCTCTGCATTTGCTCCTAGTGTGCCCAGCAGGATGGTCTACAACTATAGTATATGTTTCCCATTATACTAGGTAAAAATGAAGCTAAGAAACATGTTGAGGTTAGGGTGCCTTTAATATCATCCAGACAGTTTTGTTTATCTCCGTTTCCTTGGAGACGAGGCAGTTATCTGGCTGCTGATTGGACACCTTGTTCCCTCAGTGCAGTCCAGTCTTGAGAGCAGCAAAGGTAAAGAGCTCCACCTGCAGGATAATTATATAGAAGTAATATGACAATAACTATTTATTTCAAAGGTTTTGAGTGATTGCATTTCTAATTTCTGTAGCAGTTTGGACACCTTTCCTGTAAGTTCATTTTACAATAGGGGGGGCGCTGATAGCTCTGAATGTTACTGGTTATTTGCCATGTTTGAAAGGAAACACCTTCGATAAAACCCTCAGTTTGGTCACATATTTGTGTCATCTGACACACAGTGACGAGAATGGACTGTGTCTTGTTGTTTTTTCTTGTTTTTTTTTAAATGGACCACAGTTATTTTTCCTGTTACAGGCAATTTGTGTGGATATCATACAGAATATCAGTGTTATATTATGGGTTAAGCTCCGATCACGCCGATTAAGGCACAAGGGTCATGTTACAGAAAAGATCATTTAAAATCGATCAGGAAAATGACAGTTATAAACAGATCGGTTGCCATGGTTACAGCTTGTTTTATGCTGGCAACCGTTGGCCAGATTTCATCAATGTTTCCCAGTTTGAGGTGTTGGTGAAAACTTATGTCCAGGTAATTTGGGGGGGGGGGGGGAGGGGGGGTGTGCTGGAACCATTACACCCACTGTGTGTATAGCTGTCACTTCTCTATTGCAGGTTAGTAAATGTAAGCAGCTGTCTCCTTGGTTTTTATAAATAACAGCACCATAGAGGCTCCAATCTATAAATTGTGTCTAGATCTGACCCTGGCTGAATATGCCCCTCACTTTGACCTGCTGATTAGTTGATTTAATACATTGTATTTAATCAAGGTTTGTCTTTTATTATTTGTGTTATAAGTAACGGACTAATGTTAATTATACAAGACGACCTGTGATATCCTGTCTCCAGTACAGCTAATAAATCTGTTATAGAGTCAACTAATGAGAAGTATTGAAAGGTGGGAACTGAGACTGACATATGACCAATATTAATGGTCACGCAGCCTATCAATTTATGCCCACAATAAAATAGTTTTGGGGCGTTCTTAGTGGTTGGATGTGACATCATCATTTGAGGTGATGTCAGGGGACATGGCCTGATCCACAGAGGTTATTTACAGTGTTTGGAAAACTTGTTACAAAAATTGTTACATAGCTATGTAGCATATATAGTTTGAAAATCTATATAGATTGTGAAAAAAGCCTATATAGATACTTACATAGTCTACACAGATTGTGAGATATAATTCATTAATTCTTACATAGCAAATTTTGATTATTACATAGTTAATTATAAGATATTTTCAAACCCAATATAGATAGTTACATAAGGCCTAATTCTTTAAGGAAGTTAAGCAAGAAATTCAGTAGGTTTTGTTGAGCTGTCTAGGAAAAAAAATGTTGCAATGCAAGGGGTGCAAATTAATTTTTATTTTGCTCATAACTTAAATAATGGCTGTTTATTCATGTAGCACACAAATACTTGATAGCTTATTGGTACGCTGAAATTTAAAGTTGATGTTTATGTGTTACATGAAACAGCAGAAAGTAATTAACTTATATGCACAATAGAAAACTAATTTGCACCCCTTGAAATGTAACATGGTTTTGGGTTGGATACTAAATGACAATAGTGCTAAAGACAACACTACTTACCCCTACAGCGTCATTGCGAAACTCGCATTCCCAACATCCTCAGTGGAACGACTATTGGAAAAGCTGACCAGCAAGAAATTAGACAGACCAAGTGTCCGATGCACAGGAATGACGCCACTGGTAAAAGCGACAGTATTATTAGTGCTGGTAAAGGCGATTGTCTCTTTGGTGAAGGGCAATCCTCTTTGTTGAAGGAGATTGCCCGTTTAACAGCACGAATAATACTGTTGCTTTTAACAGTGACGTCATTCCTGTGCGCCGAACACTCAGTCTGGCTAATTTTTTGCAGGTCAACTTTTCCAACAGTCGTCTCGCTGAGGATGTCGGGAATGCGAGTTTCGTGATGATGCTGTAGGGGCAAGTGGTGTCCGTGTGGTGGTAGTTGGAAAAGCGACTACCACCGCATGGTTTTGTCCAGGACACTGCTTATTTAATTTTTTCCTTAATTTCCTTAATGAATCAGGCCCAAAGTATTTATAGATTGCCTAGCATTTATAGATTATTACATAGCCAATATTGATAGTTTTATAGCCTATCCTGGTAGTTACATAACCTATATCGATTGCTACAAAGCCTTTATAGATTGCTACATATTCAATGTACATAGTTACATAGTGTTTCTAGAATGTTACCTAGTCTTAATAGAGTGTTAGAAAAGCATTCAGATTGCGGTCTCTGCCGTTGACAGCGACGGACAGTGCATCCCTGGAGTATTGTTTTCACCTTGATCCCTCTTCAGGTCTTCGGGATTTGAGCATCCTCCAAAAGTGGAGTGACAGTCTCCCAGGGACCGGTGCTTTGCTGGTAGTCTACTCCCCCCCCCCCCCCCTCTTGTGTCATGCACAGGTCAAGAAGCAGCAAATTCACTACTCAGAGACCCACAAAGACTAGAGATATAAACTACAAGGAGAATAGTTACATCCCTTCAAGGATAACTGATACAACTGTCATATACATAGGACGTGGAAGAAACAGACTCAAA
The DNA here is from genome assembly GCF_038048845.1 of Mixophyes fleayi. NCBI lineage: Eukaryota > Metazoa > Chordata > Amphibia > Anura > Limnodynastidae > Mixophyes > Mixophyes fleayi. The sequence goes on from NC_134408.1 coordinate 129,317,903, forward strand.
CTACAAGGAGAATTGATACATCCCTACAAGGACAATTGATACACCCATCATTTACTTCCATACTCTAAACCAGACCAGTCACAAACCGAAAGACAATCGTTCAACTTCTCAAACCCATTTGGTTTGCTATATACTCGTAAGTTCAAACCCCTTTTTAAATATAGAGAAGCATGAGATGTATTCATTATGCCCTGTATGTTGGCTGTGCCAGACTGTTGTGTGACTTTTTGTAGTTTATGATTTAAATTTTATTATTACTGATTTGTGTTAATATTTTTGTTAAATAAACTTAAATGTTGTTATTTTAGTTATTTGCCTGAGTGATTTTGACCTTGAACAGGAATCGGTGGGGGTCATCTCTGCGGCACATTGCGATACATTAAGCCCAGTATCATCACAGAGTGTAAAATAGCATTGATAGATTTTTAAATTGCCAAAATCGATTGCAACATAGCCTATATTAATTGTTACAAATCATTTATGGTTACATAGCCGATTTAGATAGTTACATAGCCTATATAGATTGTTACAAAGCCGTTTTAAATTATGACAAAGCCATTATAGATTGCTTCATAGACTATATATATTGTTATAGTGCCTATAAAAATTGTTCCCTAGCGTATATAGAACATTACATAGCCTTGAAAGATTGTTACATAGATATGTAGCATATATAGTTTGAAAATCTATATAGATTGTTAAAAAAGCCTATATAGATACTTACATAGTCTACATCGATTGTGAGATATAATTCATTAAATCTTACATAGCAAAGTTTGATTGTTACATAGATTATTATAAGATATTTTCATAGCCAATATAGATAATTACATAAGGCCTGATTCATTAAGGAAGTTAATCAAGAAATTGAGTAAGTTTTCTTAAGTTTTCTAGGCAGAATCTTTTTGCAGTGCAAAGGGTGCAAATTTATTTTTTTACTTTGCACTAAGTTAAATAATGGCTGTTTATTCATGTAGTACACAAATACTTCATAGCTTATTGGTACGCTGAAATTTAAAGTTGATGTTTGTGTGCTACATGAAACAGCAGACAGTAATTAACTTATATGCAAAATAGAAAACTAATTTGCACCCCTTGAAATGTAACATGGTTTGTGGTTGGATACTAAATGACAATAGTGCTAAAGACAACACTACTTAACCCTACAGCGTCATCAAGAAACTCGCATTCCTGACATCCTCAGCGGATCGGCTATTGGAAAAGATGACCTGCAAGAAATTAGACAGACCAAGTGTCCGGCGCACAGGAATGACGTCACTGGTAAAAGCGACAGTATTAGTAGTGCTGTTAAAGGAGATTGCCCATTTAACAGCACTAATAATACTGTTGCTTTTACCAGTGACGTCATTCCTGTGCGCCGAACACTCGGTCTGGCTAATTTTTTGTAGCTCAACTTTTCCAACAGTCGTCTCGCTGAGGATGTCGGGAATGCGAGTTTCGTGAGGATGCTGTAGGGGCAAGTGGTGTCCGTGTGGTGGTAGTTGGAAAAGCGACTACCACCGCATGGTTTTGTCCAGGACATTGCTTACTCAATTTTTTCCTTAATTTCCTTAATGAATCAGGCCCAAAGTATTTATAAATTGCTGAGCCTTTATAGATTATTACATAGCCAATATTGATAGTTTTATAGCCTATCGTGGTAGTTACATAGCCTATATCGATTGCTACAAAGCCTTTATAGATTGCTACATATTCAATGTACATAGTTACATAGTGTTTCTAGAATGTTACCTAGTCTTAATAGAGTGTTAGAAAAGCATTCAGATTGCGGTCTCTGCCGTTGACAGCGACGGACAGTGCGTCCCTGGAGTATTGTTTTCACCTTGATCCCTCTTCAGGTCTTCGGGATTTGAGCATCCTCCAAAAGTGGAGTGACAGTCTCCCAGGGACCGGTGCTTTGCTGGTAGTCTACTCTCCCCCCCCTCTTGTGTCATGCACAGGTCAAGAAGCAGCAAATTCACTACTCAGAGACCCACAAAGACTAGAGATATAAACTACAAGGAGAATAGTTACATCCCTTCAAGGATAACTGATACAACTGTCATATACATAGGACGTGGAAGAAACAGACTCAAACTACAAGGAGAATTGATACATCCCTACAAGGACAATTGATACACCCATCATTTACTTCCATACTCTAAACCAGACCAGTCACAAACCGAAAGACAATCGTTCAACTTCTCAAACCCAGGTGGTTTGCTATATACTCGTAAGTTCAAACCCCTTTTTAAATAAGAGAAGCATGAGATGTATTCATTATGCCCTGTATGTTGGCTGTGCCAGACTGTTGTGTGACTTTTTGTAGTTTATGATTTAAATTTTATTATTACTGATTTGTGTTAATATTTTTGTTAAATAAACTTAAATGTTGTTATTTCAGTTATTTGCCTGAGTGATTTTGACCTTGAACAGGAATCGGTGGGGGTCATCTCTGCGGCACATTGCGATACATTAAGCCCAGTATCATCACAGAGTGTAAAATAGCATTGATAGATTTTTAAATTGCCAAAATCGATTGCAACATAGCCTATATTAATTGTTACAAATCATTTATGGTTACATAGCCGATTTAGATAGTTACATAGCCTATATAGATTGTTACAAAGCCGTTTTAAATTATGACAAAGCCATTATAGATTGCTTCATAGACTATATATATATTGTTATAGTGCCTATAAAAATTGTTCCCTAGCGTATATAGAACATTACATAGCCTTGAAAGATTGTTACATAGATATGTAGCATATATAGTTTGAAAATCTATATAGATTGTTAAAAAAGCCTATATAGATACTTACATAGTCTACATCGATTGTGAGATATAATTCATTAAATCTTACATAGCAAAGTTTGATTGTTACATAGATTATTATAAGATATTTTCATAGCCAATATAGATAATTACATAAGGCCTGATTCATTAAGGAAGTTAATCAAGAAATTGAGTAAGTTTTCTTAAGTTTTCTAGGCAGAATCTTTTTGCAGTGCAAAGGGTGCAAATTTATTTTTTTACTTTGCACTAAGTTAAATAATGGCTGTTTATTCATGTAGTACACAAATACTTCATAGCTTATTGGTACGCTGAAATTTAAAGTTGATGTTTGTGTGCTACATGAAACAGCAGACAGTAATTAACTTATATGCAAAATAGAAAACTAATTTGCACCCCTTGAAATGTAACATGGTTTTGGGTTGGATACTAAATGACAATAGTGCTAAAGACAACACTACTTAACCCTACAGCGTCATCAAGAAACTCGCATTCCTGACATCCTCAGCGGATCGGCTATTGGAAAAGATGACCTGCAAGAAATTAGACAGACCAAGTGTCCGGCGCACAGGAATGACGTCACTGGTAAAAGCGACAGTATTAGTAGTGCTGTTAAAGGAGATTGCCCATTTAACAGCACTAATAATACTGTTGCTTTTACCAGTGACGTCATTCCTGTGCGCCGAACACTCGGTCTGGCTAATTTTTTGTAGCTCAACTTTTCCAACAGTCGTCTCGCTGAGGATGTCAGGAATGCGAGTTTCGTGAGGATGCTGTAGGGGCAAGTGGTGTCCGTGTGGTGGTAGTTGGAAAAGCGACTACCACCGCATGGTTTTGTCCAGGACACTGCTTATTTAATTTTTTCCTTAATTTCCTTAATGAATCAGGCCCAAAGTATTTATAGATTGCCTAGCATTTATAGATTATTAGATAGCCAATATTGATAGTTTTATAGCCTATCCTGGTAGTTACATAACCTATATCGATTGCTACAAAGCCTTTATAGATTGCTACATATTCAATGTACATAGTTACATAGTGTTTCTAGAATGTTACCTAGTCTTAATAGAGTGTTAGAAAAGCATTCAGATTGCGGTCTCTGCCGTTGACAGCGACGGACAGTGCATCCCTGGAGTATTGTTTTCACCTTGATCCCTCTTCAGGTCTTCGGGATTTGAGCATCCTCCAAAAGTGGAGTGACAGTCTCCCAGGGACCGGTGCTTTGCTGGTAGTCTACTCCCCCCCCCCCTCTTGTGTCATGCACAGGTCAAGAAGCAGCAAATTCACTACTCAGAGACCCACAAAGACTAGAGATATAAACTACAAGGAGAATAGTTACATCCCTTCAAGGATAACTGATACAACTGTCATATACATAGGACGTGGAAGAAACAGACTCAAACTACAAGGAGAATTGATACATCCCTACAAGGACAATTGATACACCCATCATTTACTTCCATACTCTAAACCAGACCAGTCACAAACCGAAAGACAATCGTTCAACTTCTCAAACCCAGGTGGTTTGCTATATACTCGTAAGTTCAAACCCCTTTTTAAATAAGAGAAGCATGAGATGTATTCATTATGCCCTGTATGTTGGCTGTGCCAGACTGTTGTGTGACTTTTTGTAGTTTATGATTTAAATTTTATTATTACTGATTTGTGTTAATATTTTTGTTAAATAAACTTAAATGTTGTTATTTCAGTTATTTGCCTGAGTGATTTTGACCTTGAACAGGAATCGGTGGGGGTCATCTCTGCGGCACATTGCGATACATTAAGCCCAGTATCATCACAGAGTGTAAAATAGCATTGATAGATTTTTAAATTGCCAAAATCGATTGCAACATAGCCTATATTAATTGTTACAAATCATTTATGGTTACATAGCCGATTTAGATAGTTACATAGCCTATATAGATTGTTACAAAGCCGTTTTAAATTATGACAAAGCCATTATAGATTGCTTCATAGACTATATATATTGTTATAGTGCCTATAAAAATTGTTCCCTAGCGTATATAGAACATTACATAGCCTTGAAAGATTGTTACATAGATATGTAGCATATATAGTTTGAAAATCTATATAGATTGTTAAAAAAGCCTATATAGATACTTACATAGTCTACATCGATTGTGAGATATAATTCATTAAATCTTACATAGCAAAGTTTGATTGTTACATAGATTATTGTAAGATATTTTCATAGCCAATATAGATAATTACATAAGGCCTGATTCATTAAGGAAGTTAATCGAGAAATTGAGTAAGTTTTCTTACGTTTTCTAGGCAGAATCTTTTTGCAGTGCAAAGGGTGCAAATTTATTTTTTTACTTTGCACTAAGTTAAATAATGGCTGTTTATTCATGTAGTACACAAATACTTCATAGCTTATTGGTACGCTGAAATTTAAAGTTGATGTTTGTGTGCTACATGAAACAGCAGACAGTAATTAACTTATATGCAAAATAGAAAACTAATTTGCACCCCTTGAAATGTAACATGGTTTTGGGTTGGATACTAAATGACAATAGTGCTAAAGACAACACTACTTAACCCTACAGCGTCATCAAGAAACTCGCATTCCTGACATCCTCAGCGGATCGGCTATTGGAAAAGATGACCTGCAAGAAATTAGACAGACCAAGTGTCCGGCGCACAGGAATGACGTCACTGGTAAAAGCGACAGTATTAGTAGTGCTGTTAAAGGAGATTGCCCATTTAACAGCACTAATAATACTGTTGCTTTTACCAGTGACGTCATTCCTGTGCGCCGAACATTCGGTCTGGCTAATTTTTTGTAGCTCAACTTTTCCAACAGTCGTCTCGCTGAGGATGTCGGGAATGCGAGTTTCGTGAGGATGCTGTAGGGGCAAGTGGTGTCCGTGTGGTGGTAGTTGGAAAAGCGACTACCACCGCATGGTTTTGTCCAGGACACTGCTTACTCAATTTTTTCCTTAATTTCCTTAATGAATCAGGCCCAAAGTATTTATAGATTGCCTAGCATTTATAGATTATTAGATAGCCAATATTGATAGTTTTATAGCCTATCCTGGTAGTTACATAACCTATATCGATTGCTACAAAGCCTTTATAGATTGCTACATATTCAATGTACATAGTTACATAGTGTTTCTAGAATGTTACCTAGTCTTAATAGAGTGTTAGAAAAGCATTCAGATTGCGGTCTCTGCCGTTGACAGCGACGGACAGTGCGTCCCTGGAGTATTGTTTTCACCTTGATCCCTCTTCAGGTCTTCGGGATTTGAGCATCCTCCAAAAGTGGAGTGACAGTCTCCCAGGGACCGGTGCTTTGCTGGTAGTCTACTCCCCCCCCCCCTCTTGTGTCATGCACAGGTCAAGAAGCAGCAAATTCACTACTCAGAGACCCACAAAGACTAGAGATATAAACTACAAGGAGAATAGTTACATCCCTACAAGGACAATTGATACACCCATCATGTACTTCCATACTCTAAACCAGACCAGTCACAAACCGAAAGACAATCGTTCAACTTCTCAAACCCAGGTGGTTTGCTATATACTCGTAAGTTCAAACCCCTTTTTAAATAAGAGAAGCATGAGATGTATTCATTATGCCCTGTATGTTGGCTGTGCCAGACTGTTGTGTGACTTTTTGTAGTTTATGATTTAAATTTTATTATTACTGATTTGTGTTAATATTTTTGTTAAATAAACTTAAATGTTGTTATTTCAGTTATTTGCCTGAGTGATTTTGACCTTGAACAGGAATCGGTGGGGGTCATCTCTGCGGCACATTGCGATACATTAAGCCCAGTATCATCACAGAGTGTAAAATAGCATTGATAGATTTTTAAATTGCCAAAATCGATTGCAACATAGCCTATATTAATTGTTACAAATCATTTATGGTTACATAGCCGATTTAGATAGTTACATGGCCTATATAGATTGTTACAAAGCCGTTTTAAATTATGACAAAGCCATTATAGATTGCTTCATAGACTATATATATTGTTATAGTGCCTATAAAAATTGTTCCCTAGCGTATATAGAACATTACATAGCCTTGAAAGATTGTTACATAGATATGTAGCATATATAGTTTGAAAATCTATATAGATTGTTAAAAAAGCCTATATAGATACTTACATAGTCTACATCGATTGTGAGATATAATTCATTAATTCTTACATAGCAAAGTTTGATTGTTACATAGATTATTATAAGATATTTTCATAGCCAATATAGATAATTACATAAGGCCTGATTCATTAAGGAAGTTAATCAAGAAATTGAGTAAGTTTTCTTAAGTTTTCTAGGCAGAATCTTTTTGCAGTGCAAAGGGTGCAAATTTATTTTTTTACTTTGCACTAAGTTAAATAATGGCTGTTTATTCATGTAGTACACAAATACTTCATAGCTTATTGGTACGCTGAAATTTAAAGTTGATGTTTGTGTGCTACATGAAACAGCAGACAGTAATTAACTTATATGCAAAATAGAAAACTAATTTGCACCCCTTGAAATGTAACATGGTTTTGGGTTGGATACTAAATGACAATAGTGCTAAAGACAACACTACTTAACCCTACAGCGTCATCAAGAAACTCGCATTCCTGACATCCTCAGCGGATCGGCTATTGGAAAAGATGACCTACAAGAAATTAGACAGACCAAGTGTCCGGCGCACAGGAATGACGTCACTGGTAAAAGCGACAGTATTAGTAGTGCTGTTAAAGGAGATTGCCCGTTTAACAGCACTAATAATACTGTTGCTTTTACCAGTGACGTCATTCCTGTGCGCCGAACACTCGGTCTGGCTAATTTTTTGTAGCTCAACTTTTCCAACAGTCGTCTCGCTGAGGATGTCGGGAATGCGAGTTTCGTGAGGATGCTGTAGGGGCAAGTGGTGTCCGTGTGGTGGTAGTTGGAAAAGCGACTACCACCGCATGGTTTTGTCCAGGACACTGCTTATTTAATTTTTTCCTTAATTTCCTTAATGAATCAGGCCCAAAGTATTTATAGATTGCCTAGCATTTATAGATTATTACATAGCCAATATTGATAGTTTTATAGCCTATCCTGGTAGTTACATAACCTATATCGATTGCTACAAAGCCTTTATAGATTGCTACATATTCAATGTACATAGTTACATAGTGTTTCTAGAATGTTACCTAGTCTTAATAGAGTGTTAGAAAAGCATTCAGATTGCGGTCTCTGCCGTTGACAGCGACGGACAGTGCGTCCCTGGAGTATTGTTTTCACCTTGATCCCTCTTCAGGTCTTCGGGATTTGAGCATCCTCCAAAAGTGGAGTGACAGTCTCCCAGGGACCGGTGCTTTGCTGGTAGTCTACTCCCCCCCCCCCTCTTGTGTCATGCACAGGTCAAGAAGCAGCAAATTCACTACTCAGAGACCCACAAAGACTAGAGATATAAACTACAAGGAGAATAGTTACATCCCTTCAAGGATAACTGATACAACTGTCATATACATAGGACGTGGAAGAAACAGACTCAAACTACAAGGAGAATTGATACATCCCTACAAGGACAATTGATACACCCATCATTTACTTCCATACTCTAAACCAGACCAGTCACAAACCAAAAGACAATCGTTTAACTTCTCAAACCCAGGTGGTTTGCTATATACTCGTAAGTTCAAACCCCTTTTTAAATAAGAGAAGCATGAGATGTATTCATTATGCCCTGTATGTTGGCTGTGCCAGACTGTTGTGTGACTTTTTGTAGTTTATGATTTAAATTTTATTATTACTGATTTGTGTTAATATTTTTGTTAAATAAACTTAAATGTTGTTATTTCAGTTATTTGCCTGAGTGATTTTGACCTTGAACAGGAATCGGTGGGGGTCATCTCTGCGGCACATTGCGATACATTAAGCCCAGTATCATCACATAGTGTAAAATAGCATTGATAGATTTTTAAATTGCCAAAATCGATTGCAACATAGCCTATATTAATTGTTACAAATCATTTATGGTTACATAGCCGATTTAGATAGTTACATGGCCTATATAGATTGTTACAAAGCCGTTTTAAATTATGACAAAGCCATTATAGATTGCTTCATAGACTATATATATTGTTATAGTGCCTATAAAAATTGTTCCCTAGCGTATATAGAACATTACATAGCCTTGAAAGATTGTTACATAGATATGTAGCATATATAGTTTGAAAATCTATATAGATTGTTAAAAAAAGCCTATATAGATACTTACATAGTCTACATCGATTGTGAGATATAATTCATTAATTCTTACATAGCAAAGTTTGATTGTTACATAGATTATTATAAGATATTTTCATAGCCAATATAGATAATTACATAAGGCCTGATTCATTAAGGAAGTTAATCAAGAAATTGAGTAAGTTTTCTTAAGTTTTCTAGGCAGAATCTTTTTGCAGTGCAAAGGGTGCAAATTTATTTTTTTACTTTGCACTAAGTTAAATAATGGCTGTTTATTCATGTAGTACACAAATACTTCATAGCTTATTGGTACGCTGAAATTTAAAGTTGATGTTTGTGTGCTACATGAAACAGCAGACAGTAATTAACTTATATGCAAAATAGAAAACTAATTTGCACCCCTTGAAATGTAACATGGTTTTGGGTTGGATACTAAATGACAATAGTGCTAAAGACAACACTACTTAACCCTACAGCGTCATCAAGAAACTCGCATTCCTGACATCCTCAGCGGATCGGCTATTGGAAAAGATGACCTGCAAGAAATTAGACAGACCAAGTGTCCGGCGCACAGGAATGACGTCACTGGTAAAAGCGACAGTATTAGTAGTGCTGTTAAAGGAGATTGCCCGTTTAACAGCACTAATAATACTGTTGCTTTTACCAGTGACGTCATTCCTGTGCGCCGAACACTCGGTCTGGCTAATTTTTTGTAGCTCAACTTTTCCAACAGTCGTCTCGCTGAGGATGTCGGGAATGCGAGTTTCGTGAGGATGCTGTAGGGGCAAGTGGTGTCCGTGTGGTGGTAGTTGGAAAAGCGACTACCACCGCATGGTTTTGTCCAGGACACTGCTTATTTAATTTTTTCCTTAATTTCCTTAATGAATCAGGCCCAAAGTATTTATAGATTGCCTAGCATTTATAGATTATTACATAGCCAATATTGATAGTTTTATAGCCTATCCTGGTAGTTACATAACCTATATCGATTGCTACAAAGCCTTTATAGATTGCTACATATTCAATGTACATAGTTACATAGTGTTTCTAGAATGTTACCTAGTCTTAATAGAGTGTTAGAAAAGCATTCAGATTGCGGTCTCTGCCGTTGACAGCGACGGACAGTGCGTCCCTGGAGTATTGTTTTCACCTTGATCCCTCTTCAGGTCTTCGGGATTTGAGCATCCTCCAAAAGTGGAGTGACAGTCTCCCAGGGACCGGTGCTTTGCTGGTAGTCTACTCCCCCCCCCTCTTGTGTCATGCACAGGTCAAGAAGCAGCAAATTCACTACTCAGAGACCCACAAAGACTAGAGATATAAACTACAAGGAGAATAGTTACATCCCTTCAAGGATAACTGATACAACTGTCATATACATAGGACGTGGAAGAAACAGACTCAAACTACAAGGAGAATTGATAGATCCCTACAAGGACAATTGATACACCCATCATTTACTTCCATACTCTAAACCAGACCAGTCACAAACCGAAAGACAATCGTTCAACTTCTCAAACCCAGGTGGTTTGCTATATACTCGTAAGTTCAAACCCCTTTTTAAATAAGAGAAGCATGAGATGTATTCATTATGCCCTGTATGTTGGCTGTGCCAGACTGTTGTGTGACTTTTTGTAGTTTATGATTTAAATTTTATTATTACTGATTTGTGTTAATATTTTTGTTAAATAAACTTAAATGTTGTTATTTCAGTTATTTGCCTGAGTGATTTTGACCTTGAACAGGAATCGGTGGGGGTCATCTCTGCGGCACATTGCGATACATTAAGCCCAGTATCATCACAGAGTGTAAAATAGCATTGATAGATTTTTAAATTGCCAAAATCGATTGCAACATAGCCTATATTAATTGTTACAAATCATTTATGGTTACATAGCCGATTTAGATAGTTACATAGCCTATATAGATTGTTACAAAGCCGTTTTAAATTATGACAAAGCCATTATAGATTGCTTCATAGACTATATATATATTGTTATAGTGCCTATAAAAACTGTTCCCTAGCGTATATAGAACATTACATAGCCTTGAAAGATTGTTACATAGATATGTAGCATATATAGTTTGAAAATCTATATAGATTGTTAAAAAAGCCTATATAGATACTTACATAGTCTACATCGATTGTGAGATATAATTCATTAAATCTTACATAGCAAAGTTTGATTGTTACATAGATTATTATAAGATATTTTCATAGCCAATATAGATAATTACATAAGGCCTGATTCATTAAGGAAGTTAATCAAGAAATTGAGTAAGTTTTCTTAAGTTTTCTAGGCAGAATCTTTTTGCAGTGCAAAGGGTGCAAATTTATTTTTTTACTTTGCACTAAGTTAAATAATGGCTGTTTATTCATGTAGTACACAAATACTTCATAGCTTATTGGTACGCTGAAATTTAAAGTTGATGTTTGTGTGCTACATGAAACAGCAGACAGTAATTAACTTATATGCAAAATAGAAAACTAATTTGCACCCCTTGAAATGTAACATGGTTTTGGGTTGGATACTAAATGACAATAGTGCTAAAGACAACACTACTTAACCCTACAGCGTCATCAAGAAACTCGCATTCCTGACATCCTCAGCGGATCGGCTATTGGAAAAGATGACCTGCAAGAAATTAGACAGACCAAGTGTCCGGCGCACAGGAATGACGTCACTGGTAAAAGCGACAGTATTAGTAGTGCTGTTAAAGGAGATTGCCCATTTAACAGCACTAATAATACTGTTGCTTTTACCAGTGACGTCATTCCTGTGCGCCGAACACTCGGTCTGGCTAATTTTTTGTAGCTCAACTTTTCCAACAGTCGTCTCGCTGAGGATGTCAGGAATGCGAGTTTCGTGAGGATGCTGTAGGGGCAAGTGGTGTCCGTGTGGTGGTAGTTGGAAAAGCGACTACCACCGCATGGTTTTGTCCAGGACACTGCTTATTTAATTTTTTCCTTAATTTCCTTAATGAATCAGGCCCAAAGTATTTATAGATTGCCTAGCATTTATAGATTATTAGATAGCCAATATTGATAGTTTTATAGCCTATCCTGGTAGTTACATAACCTATATCGATTGCTACAAAGCCTTTATAGATTGCTACATATTCAATGTACATAGTTACATAGTGTTTCTAGAATGTTACCTAGTCTTAATAGAGTGTTAGAAAAGCATTCAGATTGCGGTCTCTGCCGTTGACAGCGACGGACAGTGCGTCCCTGGAGTATTGTTTTCACCTTGATCCCTCTTCAGGTCTTCGGGATTTGAGCATCCTCCAAAAGTGGAGTGACAGTCTCCCAGGGACCGGTGCTTTGCTGGTAGTCTACTCCCCCCCCCTCTTGTGTCATGCACAGGTCAAGAAGCAGCAAATTCACTACTCAGAGACCCACAAAGACTAGAGATATAAACTACAAGGAGAATAGTTACATCCCTTCAAGGATAACTGATACAACTGTCATATACATAGGACGTGGAAGAAACAGACTCAAACTACAAGGAGAATTGATACATCCCTACAAGGACAATTGATACACCCATCATTTACTTCCATACTCTAAACCAGACCAGTCACAAACCGAAAGACAATCGTTCAACTTCTCAAACCCAGGTGGTTTGCTATATACTCGTAAGTTCAAACCCCTTTTTAAATAAGAGAAGCATGAGATGTATTCATTATGCCCTGTATGTTGGCTGTGCCAGACTGTTGTGTGACTTTTTGTAGTTTATGATTTAAATTTTATTATTACTGATTTGTGTTAATATTTTTGTTAAATAAACTTAAATGTTGTTATTTCAGTTATTTGCCTGAGTGATTTTGACCTTGAACAGGAATCGGTGGGGGTCATCTCTGCGGCACATTGCGATACATTAAGCCCAGTATCATCACAGAGTGTAAAATAGCATTGATAGATTTTTAAATTGCCAAAATCGATTGCAACATAGCCTATATTAATTGTTACAAATCATTTATGGTTACATAGCCGATTTAGATAGTTACATAGCCTATATAGATTGTTACAAAGCCGTTTTAAATTATGACAAAGCCATTATAGATTGCTTCATAGACTATATATATTGTTATAGTGCCTATAAAAATTGTTCCCTAGCGTATATAGAACATTACATAGCCTTGAAAGATTGTTACATAGATATGTAGCATATATAGTTTGAAAATCTATATAGATTGTTAAAAAAGCCTATATAGATACTTACATAGTCTACATCGATTGTGAGATATAATTCATTAAATCTTACATAGCAAAGTTTGATTGTTACATAGATTATTGTAAGATATTTTCATAGCCAATATAGATAATTACATAAGGCCTGATTCATTAAGGAAGTTAATCGAGAAATTGAGTAAGTTTTCTTACGTTTTCTAGGCAGAATCTTTTTGCAGTGCAAAGGGTGCAAATTTATTTTTTTACTTTGCACTAAGTTAAATAATGGCTGTTTATTCATGTAGTACACAAATACTTCATAGCTTATTGGTACGCTGAAATTTAAAGTTGATGTTTGTGTGCTACATGAAACAGCAGACAGTAATTAACTTATATGCAAAATAGAAAACTAATTTGCACCCCTTGAAATGTAACATGGTTTTGGGTTGGATACTAAATGACAATAGTGCTAAAGACAACACTACTTAACCCTACAGCGTCATCAAGAAACTCGCATTCCTGACATCCTCAGCGGATCGGCTATTGGAAAAGATGACCTGCAAGAAATTAGACAGACCAAGTGTCCGGCGCACAGGAATGACGTCACTGGTAAAAGCGACAGTATTAGTAGTGCTGTTAAAGGAGATTGCCCATTTAACAGCACTAATAATACTGTTGCTTTTACCAGTGACGTCATTCCTGTGCGCCGAACATTCGGTCTGGCTAATTTTTTGTAGCTCAACTTTTCCAACAGTCGTCTCGCTGAGGATGTCGGGAATGCGAGTTTCGTGAGGATGCTGTAGGGGCAAGTGGTGTCCGTGTGGTGGTAGTTGGAAAAGCGACTACCACCGCATGGTTTTGTCCAGGACATTGCTTACTCAATTTTTTCCTTAATTTCCTTAATGAATCAGGCCCAAAGTATTTATAAATTTCTGAGCCTTTATAGATTATTACATAGCCAATATTGATAGTTTTATAGCCTATCCTGGTAGTTACATAACCTATATCGATTGCTACAAAGCCTTTATAGATTGCTACATATTCAATGTACATAGTTACATAGTGTTTCTAGAATGTTACCTAGTCTTAATAGAGTGTTAGAAAAGCATTCAGATTGCGGTCTCTGCCGTTGACAGCGACGGACAGTGCGTCCCTGGAGTATTGTTTTCACCTTGATCCCTCTTCAGGTCTTCGGGATTTGAGCATCCTCCAAAAGTGGAGTGACAGTCTCCCAGGGACCGGTGCTTTGCTGGTAGTCTACTCCCCCCCCCCCTCTTGTGTCATGCACAGGTCAAGAAGCAGCAAATTCACTACTCAGAGACCCACAAAGACTAGAGATATAAACTACAAGGAGAATAGTTACATCCCTACAAGGACAATTGATACACCCATCATGTACTTCCATACTCTAAACAAGACCAGTCACAAACCGAAAGACAATCGTTCAACTTCTCAAACCCAGGTGGTTTGCTATATACTCGTAAGTTCAAACCCCTTTTTAAATAAGAGAAGCATGAGATGTATTCATTATGCCCTGTATGTTGGCTGTGCCAGACTGTTGTGTGACTTTTTGTAGTTTATGATTTAAATTTTATTATTACTGATTTGTGTTAATATTTTTGTTAAATAAACTTAAATGTTGTTATTTCAGTTATTTGCCTGAGTGATTTTGACCTTGAACAGGAATCGGTGGGGGTCATCTCTGCGGCACATTGCGATACATTAAGCCCAGTATCATCACAGAGTGTAAAATAGCATTGATAGATTTTTAAATTGCCAAAATCGATTGCAACATAGCCTATATTAATTGTTACAAATCATTTATGGTTACATAGCCGATTTAGATAGTTACATGGCCTATATAGATTGTTACAAAGCCGTTTTAAATTATGACAAAGCCATTATAGATTGCTTCATAGACTATATATATTGTTATAGTGCCTATAAAAATTGTTCCCTAGCGTATATAGAACATTACATAGCCTTGAAAGATTGTTACATAGATATGTAGCATATATAGTTTGAAAATCTATATAGATTGTTAAAAAAGCCTATATAGATACTTACATAGTCTACATCGATTGTGAGATATAATTCATTAATTCTTACATAGCAAAGTTTGATTGTTACATAGATTATTATAAGATATTTTCATAGCCAATATAGATAATTACATAAGGCCTGATTCATTAAGGAAGTTAATCAAGAAATTGAGTAAGTTTTCTTAAGTTTTCTAGGCAGAATCTTTTTGCAGTGCAAAGGGTGCAAATTTATTTTTTTACTTTGCACTAAGTTAAATAATGGCTGTTTATTCATGTAGTACACAAATACTTCATAGCTTATTGGTACGCTGAAATTTAAAGTTGATGTTTGTGTGCTACATGAAACAGCAGACAGTAATTAACTTATATGCAAAATAGAAAACTAATTTGCACCCCTTGAAATGTAACATGGTTTTGGGTTGGATACTAAATGACAATAGTGCTAAAGACAACACTACTTAACCCTACAGCGTCATCAAGAAACTCGCATTCCTGACATCCTCAGCGGATCGGCTATTGGAAAAGATGACCTACAAGAAATTAGACAGACCAAGTGTCCGGCGCACAGGAATGACGTCACTGGTAAAAGCGACAGTATTATTAGTGCTGTTAAAGGAGATTGCCCGTTTAACAGCACTAATAATACTGTTGCTTTTACCAGTGACGTCATTCCTGTGCGCCGAACACTCGGTCTGGCTAATTTTTTGTAGCTCAACTTTTCCAACAGTCGTCTCACTGAGGATGTCGGGAATGCGAGTTTCGTGAGGATGCTGTAGGGGCAAGTGGTGTCCGTGTGGTGGTAGTTGGAAAAGCGACTACCACCGCATGGTTTTGTCCAGGACACTGCTTATTTAATTTTTCCTTAATTTCCTTAATGAATCAGGCCCAAAGTATTTATAGATTGCCTAGCATTTATAGATTATTACATAGCCAATATTGATAGTTTTAGAGCCTATCCTGGTAGTTACATAACCTATATCGATTGCTACAAAGCTTTTTAGATTGCTACATATTCAATGTACATAGTTACATAGTGTTTCTAGAATGTTACCTAGTCTTAATAGAGTGTTAGAAAAGCATTCAGATTGCGGTCTCTGCCGTTGACAGCGACGGACAGTGCGTCCCTGGAGTATTGTTTTCACCTTGATCCCTCTTCAGGTCTTCGGGATTTGAGCATCCTCCAAAAGTGGAGTGACAGTCCTCCAGGGACCGGTGCTTTGCTGGTAGTCTACTCCCCCCCCCCCCCCTCTTGTGTCATGCACAGGTCAAGAAGCAGCAAATTCACTACTCAGAGACCCACAAAGACTAGAGATATAAACTACAAGGAGAATAGTTACATCCCTTCAAGGATAACTGATACAACTGTCATATACATAGGACGTGGAAGAAACAGACTCAAACTACAAGGAGAATTGATAGATCCCTACAAGGACAATTGATACACCCATCATTTACTTCCATACTCTAACCAGACCAGTCACAAACCGAAAGACAATCGTTCAACTTCTCAAACCCAGGTGGTTTGCTATATACTCGTAAGTTCCAAACCCCTTTTTAATAAGAGAAGCATGAGATGTATTCATTATGCCCTGTATGTTGGCTGTGCCAGACTGTTGTGTGACTTTTTGTAGTTTATGATTTAAATTTTATTATTACTGATTTGTGTTAATATTTTTGTTAAATAAACTTAAATGTTGTTATTTCAGTTATTTGCCTGAGTGATTTTGACCTTGAACAGGAATCGGTGGGGGTCATCTCTGCGGCACATTGCGATACATTAAGCCCAGTATCATCACAGAGTGTAAAATAGCATTGATAGATTTTTAAATTGCCAAAATCGATTGCAACATAGCCTATATTAATTGTTACAAATCATTTATGGTTACATAGCCGATTTAGATAGTTACATAGCCTATATAGATTGTTACAAAGCCGTTTTAAATTATGACAAAGCCATTATAGATTGCTTCATAGACTATATATATATTGTTATAGTGCCTATAAAAACTGTTCCCTAGCGTATATAGAACATTACATAGCCTTGAAAGATTGTTACATAGATATGTAGCATATATAGTTGAAAATCTATATAGATTGTTAAAAAAGCCTATATAGATACTTACATAGTCTACATCGATTGTGAGATATAATTCATTAAATCTTACATAGCAAAGTTTGATTGTTACATAGATTATTATAAGATATTTTCATAGCCAATATAGATAATTACATAAGGCCTGATTCATTAAGGAAGTTAATCAAGAAATTGAGTAAGTTTTCTTAAGTTTTCTAGGCAGAATCTTTTTGCAGTGCAAAGGGTGCAAATTTATTTTTTTACTTTGCACTAAGTTAAATAATGGCTGTTTATTCATGTAGTACACAAATACTTCATAGCTTATTGGTACGCTGAAATTTAAAGTTGATGTTTGTGTGCTACATGAAACAGCAGACAGTAATTAACTTATATGCAAAATAGAAAACTAATTTGCACCCCTTGAAATGTAACATGGTTTTGGGTTGGATACTAAATGACAATAGTGCTAAAGACAACACTACTTAACCCTACAGCGTCATCAAGAAACTCGCATTCCTGACATCCTCAGCGGATCGGCTATTGGAAAAGATGACCTGCAAGAAATTAGACAGACCAAGTGTCCGGCGCACAGGAATGACGTCACTGGTAAAAGCGACAGTATTAGTAGTGCTGTTAAAGGAGATTGCCCATTTAACAGCACTAATAATACTGTTGCTTTTACCAGTGACGTCATTCCTGTGCGCCGAACACTCGGTCTGGCTAATTTTTTGTAGCTCAACTTTTCCAACAGTCGTCTCGCTGAGGATGTCAGGAATGCGAGTTTCGTGAGGATGCTGTAGGGGCAAGTGGTGTCCGTGTGGTGGTAGTTGGAAAAGCGACTACCACCGCATGGTTTTGTCCAGGACACTGCTTATTTAATTTTTTCCTTAATTTCCTTAATGAATCAGGCCCAAAGTATTTATAGATTGCCTAGCATTTATAGATTATTAGATAGCCAATATTGATAGTTTTATAGCCTATCCTGGTAGTTACATAACCTATATCGATTGCTACAAAGCCTTTATAGATTGCTACATATTCAATGTACATAGTTACATAGTGTTTCTAGAATGTTACCTAGTCTTAATAGAGTGTTAGAAAAGCATTCAGATTGCGGTCTCTGCCGTTGACAGCGACGGACAGTGCGTCCCTGGAGTATTGTTTTCACCTTGATCCCTCTTCAGGTCTTCGGGATTTGAGCATCCTCCAAAAGTGGAGTGACAGTCTCCCAGGGACCGGTGCTTTGCTGGTAGTCTACTCCCCCCCCCTCTTGTGTCATGCACAGGTCAAGAAGCAGCAAATTCACTACTCAGAGACCCACAAAGACTAGAGATATAAACTACAAGGAGAATAGTTACATCCCTTCAAGGATAACTGATACAACTGTCATATACATAGGACGTGGAAGAAACAGACTCAAACTACAAGGAGAATTGATACATCCCTACAAGGACAATTGATACACCCATCATTTACTTCCATACTCTAAACCAGACCAGTCACAAACCGAAAGACAATCGTTCAACTTCTCAAACCCAGGTGGTTTGCTATATACTCGTAAGTTCAAACCCCTTTTTAAATAAGAGAAGCATGAGATGTATTCATTATGCCCTGTATGTTGGCTGTGCCAGACTGTTGTGTGACTTTTTGTAGTTTATGATTTAAATTTTATTATTACTGATTTGTGTTAATATTTTTGTTAAATAAACTTAAATGTTGTTATTTCAGTTATTTGCCTGAGTGATTTTGACCTTGAACAGGAATCGGTGGGGGTCATCTCTGCGGCACATTGCGATACATTAAGCCCAGTATCATCACAGAGTGTAAAATAGCATTGATAGATTTTTAAATTGCCAAAATCGATTGCAACATAGCCTATATTAATTGTTACAAATCATTTATGGTTACATAGCCGATTTAGATAGTTACATAGCCTATATAGATTGTTACAAAGCCGTTTTAAATTATGACAAAGCCATTATAGATTGCTTCATAGACTATATATATTGTTATAGTGCCTATAAAAATTGTTCCCTAGCGTATATAGAACATTACATAGCCTTGAAAGATTGTTACATAGATATGTAGCATATATAGTTTGAAAATCTATATAGATTGTTAAAAAAGCCTATATAGATACTTACATAGTCTACATCGATTGTGAGATATAATTCATTAAATCTTACATAGCAAAGTTTGATTGTTACATAGATTATTGTAAGATATTTTCATAGCCAATATAGATAATTACATAAGGCCTGATTCATTAAGGAAGTTAATCGAGAAATTGAGTAAGTTTTCTTACGTTTTCTAGGCAGAATCTTTTTGCAGTGCAAAGGGTGCAAATTTATTTTTTTACTTTGCACTAAGTTAAATAATGGCTGTTTATTCATGTAGTACACAAATACTTCATAGCTTATTGGTACGCTGAAATTTAAAGTTGATGTTTGTGTGCTACATGAAACAGCAGACAGTAATTAACTTATATGCAAAATAGAAAACTAATTTGCACCCCTTGAAATGTAACATGGTTTTGGGTTGGATACTAAATGACAATAGTGCTAAAGACAACACTACTTAACCCTACAGCGTCATCAAGAAACTCGCATTCCTGACATCCTCAGCGGATCGGCTATTGGAAAAGATGACCTGCAAGAAATTAGACAGACCAAGTGTCCGGCGCACAGGAATGACGTCACTGGTAAAAGCGACAGTATTAGTAGTGCTGTTAAAGGAGATTGCCCATTTAACAGCACTAATAATACTGTTGCTTTTACCAGTGACGTCATTCCTGTGCGCCGAACATTCGGTCTGGCTAATTTTTTGTAGCTCAACTTTTCCAACAGTCGTCTCGCTGAGGATGTCGGGAATGCGAGTTTCGTGAGGATGCTGTAGGGGCAAGTGGTGTCCGTGTGGTGGTAGTTGGAAAAGCGACTACCACCGCATGGTTTTGTCCAGGACATTGCTTACTCAATTTTTTCCTTAATTTCCTTAATGAATCAGGCCCAAAGTATTTATAAATTTCTGAGCCTTTATAGATTATTACATAGCCAATATTGATAGTTTTATAGCCTATCCTGGTAGTTACATAACCTATATCGATTGCTACAAAGCCTTTATAGATTGCTACATATTCAATGTACATAGTTACATAGTGTTTCTAGAATGTTACCTAGTCTTAATAGAGTGTTAGAAAAGCATTCAGATTGCGGTCTCTGCCGTTGACAGCGACGGACAGTGCGTCCCTGGAGTATTGTTTTCACCTTGATCCCTCTTCAGGTCTTCGGGATTTGAGCATCCTCCAAAAGTGGAGTGACAGTCTCCCAGGGACCGGTGCTTTGCTGGTAGTCTACTCCCCCCCCCCTCTTGTGTCATGCACAGGTCAAGAAGCAGCAAATTCACTACTCAGAGACCCACAAAGACTAGAGATATAAACTACAAGGAGAATAGTTACATCCCTACAAGGACAATTGATACACCCATCATGTACTTCCATACTCTAAACAAGACCAGTCACAAACCGAAAGACAATCGTTCAACTTCTCAAACCCAGGTGGTTTGCTATATACTCGTAAGTTCAAACCCCTTTTTAAATAAGAGAAGCATGAGATGTATTCATTATGCCCTGTATGTTGGCTGTGCCAGACTGTTGTGTGAGTTTTTGTAGTTTATGATTTAAATTTTATTATTACTGATTTGTGTTAATATTTTTGTTAAATAAACTTAAATGTTGTTATTTCAGTTATTTGCCTGAGTGATTTTGACCTTGAACAGGAATCGGTGGGGGTCATCTCTGCGGCACATTGCGATACATTAAGCCCAGTATCATCACAGAGTGTAAAATAGCATTGATAGATTTTTAAATTGCCAAAATCGATTGCAACATAGCCTATATTAATTGTTACAAATCATTTATGGTTACATAGCCGATTTAGATAGTTACATGGCCTATATAGATTGTTACAAAGCCGTTTTAAATTATGACAAAGCCATTATAGATTGCTTCATAGACTATATATATTGTTATAGTGCCTATAAAAATTGTTCCCTAGCGTATATAGAACATTACATAGCCTTGAAAGATTGTTACATAGATATGTAGCATATATAGTTTGAAAATCTATATAGATTGTTAAAAAAGCCTATATAGATACTTACATAGTCTACATCGATTGTGAGATATAATTCATTAATTCTTACATAGCAAAGTTTGATTGTTACATAGATTATTATAAGATATTTTCATAGCCAATATAGATAATTACATAAGGCCTGATTCATTAAGGAAGTTAATCAAGAAATTGAGTAAGTTTTCTTAAGTTTTCTAGGCAGAATCTTTTTGCAGTGCAAAGGGTGCAAATTTATTTTTTTACTTTGCACTAAGTTAAATAATGGCTGTTTATTCATGTAGTACACAAATACTTCATAGCTTATTGGTACGCTGAAATTTAAAGTTGATGTTTGTGTGCTACATGAAACAGCAGACAGTAATTAACTTATATGCAAAATAGAAAACTAATTTGCACCCCTTGAAATGTAACATGGTTTTGGGTTGGATACTAAATGACAATAGTGCTAAAGACAACACTACTTAACCCTACAGCGTCATCAAGAAACTCGCATTCCTGACATCCTCAGCGGATCGGCTATTGGAAAAGATGACCTACAAGAAATTAGACAGACCAAGTGTCCGGCGCACAGGAATGACGTCACTGGTAAAAGCGACAGTATTAGTAGTGCTGTTAAAGGAGATTGCCCGTTTAACAGCACTAATAATACTGTTGCTTTTACCAGTGACGTCATTCCTGTGCGCCGAACACTCGGTCTGGCTAATTTTTTGTAGCTCAACTTTTCCAACAGTCGTCTCACTGAGGATGTCGGGAATGCGAGTTTCGTGAGGATGCTGTAGGGGCAAGTGGTGTCCGTGTGGTGGTAGTTGGAAAAGCGACTACCACCGCATGGTTTTGTCCAGGACACTGCTTATTTAATTTTTTCCTTAATTTCCTTAATGAATCAGGCCCAAAGTATTTATAGATTGCCTAGCATTTATAGATTATTACATAGCCAATATTGATAGTTTTATAGCCTATCCTGGTAGTTACATAACCTATATCGATTGCTACAAAGCCTTTATAGATTGCTACATATTCAATGTACATAGTTACATAGTGTTTCTAGAATGTTACCTAGTCTTAATAGAGTGTTAGAAAAGCATTCAGATTGCGGTCTCTGCCGTTGACAGCGACGGACAGTGCGTCCCTGGAGTATTGTTTTCACCTTGATCCCTCTTCAGGTCTTCGGGATTTGAGCATCCTCCAAAAGTGGAGTGACAGTCTCCCAGGGACCGGTGCTTTGCTGGTAGTCTACTCCCCCCCCCCCCCCCTCTTGTGTCATGCACAGGTCAAGAAGCAGCAAATTCACTACTCAGAGACCCACAAAGACTAGAGATATAAACTACAAGGAGAATAGTTACATCCCTTCAAGGATAACTGATACAACTGTCATATACATAGGACGTGGAAGAAACAGACTCAAACTACAAGGAGAATTGATACATCCCTACAAGGACAATTGATACACCCATCATTTACTTCCATACTCTAAACCAGACCAGTCACAAACCAAAAGACAATCGTTTAACTTCTCAAACCCAGGTGGTTTGCTATATACTCGTAAGTTCAAACCCCTTTTTAAATAAGAGAAGCATGAGATGTATTCATTATGCCCTGTATGTTGGCTGTGCCAGACTGTTGTGTGACTTTTTGTAGTTTATGATTTAAATTTTATTATTACTGATTTGTGTTAATATTTTTGTTAAATAAACTTAAATGTTGTTATTTCAGTTATTTGCCTGAGTGATTTTGACCTTGAACAGGAATCGGTGGGGGTCATCTCTGCGGCACATTGCGATACATTAAGCCCAGTATCATCACAGAGTGTAAAATAGCATTGATAGATTTTTAAATTGCCAAAATCGATTGCAACATAGCCTATATTAATTGTTACAAATCATTTATGGTTACATAGCCGATTTAGATAGTTACATGGCCTATATAGATTGTTACAAAGCCGTTTTAAATTATGACAAAGCCATTATAGATTGCTTCATAGACTATATATATTGTTATAGTGCCTATAAAAATTGTTCCCTAGCGTATATAGAACATTACATAGCCTTGAAAGATTGTTACATAGATATGTAGCATATATAGTTTGAAAATCTATATAGATTGTTAAAAAAAGCCTATATAGATACTTACATAGTCTACATCGATTGTGAGATATAATTCATTAATTCTTACATAGCAAAGTTTGATTGTTACATAGATTATTATAAGATATTTTCATAGCCAATATAGATAATTACATAAGGCCTGATTCATTAAGGAAGTTAATCAAGAAATTGAGTAAGTTTTCTTAAGTTTTCTAGGCAGAATCTTTTTGCAGTGCAAAGGGTGCAAATTTATTTTTTTACTTTGCACTAAGTTAAATAATGGCTGTTTATTCATGTAGTACACAAATACTTCATAGCTTATTGGTACGCTGAAATTTAAAGTTGATGTTTGTGTGCTACATGAAACAGCAGACAGTAATTAACTTATATGCAAAATAGAAAACTAATTTGCACCCCTTGAAATGTAACATGGTTTTGGGTTGGATACTAAATGACAATAGTGCTAAAGACAACACTACTTAACCCTACAGCGTCATCAAGAAACTCGCATTCCTGACATCCTCAGCGGATCGGCTATTGGAAAAGATGACCTGCAAGAAATTAGACAGACCAAGTGTCCGGCGCACAGGAATGACGTCACTGGTAAAAGCGACAGTATTAGTAGTGCTGTTAAAGGAGATTGCCCGTTTAACAGCACTAATAATACTGTTGCTTTTACCAGTGACGTCATTCCTGTGCGCCGAACACTCGGTCTGGCTAATTTTTTGTAGCTCAACTTTTCCAACAGTCGTCTCGCTGAGGATGTCGGGAATGCGAGTTTCGTGAGGATGCTGTAGGGGCAAGTGGTGTCCGTGTGGTGGTAGTTGGAAAAGCGACTACCACCGCATGGTTTTGTCCAGGACACTGCTTATTTAATTTTTTCCTTAATTTCCTTAATGAATCAGGCCCAAAGTATTTATAGATTGCCTAGCATTTATAGATTATTACATAGCCAATATTGATAGTTTTATAGCCTATCCTGGTAGTTACATAACCTATATCGATTGCTACAAAGCCTTTATAGATTGCTACATATTCAATGTACATAGTTACATAGTGTTTCTAGAATGTTACCTAGTCTTAATAGAGTGTTAGAAAAGCATTCAGATTGTGGTCTCTGCCGTTGACAGCGACGGACAGTGCGTCCCTGGAGTATTGTTTTCACCTTGATCCCTCTTCAGGTCTTCGGGATTTGAGCATCCTCCAAAAGTGGAGTGACAGTCTCCCAGGGACCGGTGCTTTGCTGGTAGTCTACTCCCCCCCCCTCTTGTGTCATGCACAGGTCAAGAAGCAGCAAATTCACTACTCAGAGACCCACAAAGACTAGAGATATAAACTACAAGGAGAATAGTTACATCCCTTCAAGGATAACTGATACAACTGTCATATACATAGGACGTGGAAGAAACAGACTCAAACTACAAGGAGAATTGATACATCCCTACAAGGACAATTGATACACCCATCATGTACTTCCATACTCTAAACCAGACCAGTCACAAACCGAAAGACAATCGTTCAACTTCTCAAACCCAGGTGGTTTGCTATATACTCGTAAGTTCAAACCCCTTTTTAAATAAGAGAAGCATGAGATGTATTCATTATGCCCTGTATGTTGGCTGTGCCAGACTGTTGTGTGACTTTTTGTAGTTTATGATTTAAATTTTATTATTACTGATTTGTGTTAATATTTTTGTTAAATAAACTTAAATGTTGTTATTTTAGTTATTTGCCTGAGTGATTTTGACCTTGAACAGGAATCGGTGGGGGTCATCTCTGCGGCACATTGCGATACATTAAGCCCAGTATCATCACAGAGTGTAAAATAGCATTGATAGATTTTTAAATTGCCAAAATCGATTGCAACATAGCCTATATTAATTGTTACAAATCATTTATGGTTACATAGCCGATTTAGATAGTTACATAGCCTATATAGATTGTTACAAAGCCGTTTTAAATTATGACAAAGCCATTATAGATTGCTTCATAGACTATATATATTGTTATAGTGCCTATAAAAATTGTTCCCTAGCGTATATAGAACATTACATAGCCTTGAAAGATTGTTACATAGATATGTAGCATATATAGTTTGAAAATCTATATAGATTGTTAAAAAAGCCTATATAGATACTTACATAGTCTACATCGATTGTGAGATATAATTCATTAATTCTTACATAGCAAAGTTTGATTGTTACATAGATTATTATAAGATATTTTCATAGCCAATATAGATAATTACATAAGGCCTGATTCATTAAGGAAGTTAATCAAGAAATTGAGTAAGTTTTCTTAAGTTTTCTAGGCAGAATCTTTTTGCAGTGCAAAGGGTGTAAATTTATTTTTTTACTTTGCACTAAGTTAAATAATGGCTGTTTATTCATGTAGTACACAAATACTTCATAGCTTATTGGTACGCTGAAATTTAAAGTTGATGTTTGTGTGCTACATGAAACAGCAGACAGTAATTAACATATATGCAGAATAGAAAACTAATTTGCACCCCTTGAAATGTAACATGGTTTTGGGTTGGATACTAAATGACAATAGTGCTAAAGACAACACTACTTAACCCTACAGCGTCATCAAGAAACTCGCATTCCTGACATCCTCAGCGGATCGGCTATTGGAAAAGATGACCTGCAAGAAATTAGACAGACCAAGTGTCCGGCGCACAGGAATGACGTCACTGGTAAAAGCGACAGTATTAGTAGTGCTGTTAAAGGAGATTGCCCGTTTAACAGCACTAATAATACTGTTGCTTTTACCAGTGACGTCATTCCTGTGCGCCGAACACTCGGTCTGGCTAATTTTTTGTAGCTCAACTTTTCCAACAGTCGTCTCGCTGAGGATGTCGGGAATGCGAGTTTCGTGAGGATGCTGTAGGGGCAAGTGGTGTCCGTGTGGTGGTAGTTGGAAAAGCGACTACCACCGCATGGTTTTGTCCAGGACACTGCTTATTTAATTTTTTCCTTAATTTCCTTAATGAATCAGGCCCAAAGTATTTATAGATTGCCTAGCATTTATAGATTATTACATAGCCAATATTGATAGTTTTATAGCCTATCCTGGTAGTTACATAACCTATATCGATTGCTACAAAGCCTTTATAGATTGCTACATATTCAATGTACATAGTTACATAGTGTTTCTAGAATGTTACCTAGTCTTAATAGAGTGTTAGAAAAGCATTCAGATTGCGGTCTCTGCCGTTGACAGCGACGGACAGTGCGTCCCTGGAGTATTGTTTTCACCTTGATCCCTCTTCAGGTCTTCGGGATTTGAGCATCCTCCAAAAGTGGAGTGACAGTCTCCCAGGGACCGGTGCTTTGCTGGTAGTCTACTCCCCCCCCCTCTTGTGTCATGCACAGGTCAAGAAGCAGCAAATTCACTACTCAGAGACCCACAAAGACTAGAGATATAAACTACAAGGAGAATAGTTACATCCCTTCAAGGATAACTGATACAACTGTCATATACATAGGACGTGGAAGAAACAGACTCAAACTACAAGGAGAATTGATACATCCCTACAAGGACAATTGATACACCCATCATTTACTTCCATACTCTAAACCAGACCAGTCACAAACCGAAAGACAATCGTTCAACTTCTCAAACTTAGGTGGTTTGCTATATACTCGTAAGTTCAAACCCCTTTTTAAATAAGAGAAGCATGAGATGTATTCATTATGCCCTGTATGTTGGCTGTGCCAGACTGTTGTGTGACTTTTTGTAGTTTATGATTTAAATTTTATTATTACTGATTTGTGTTAATATTTTTGTTAAATAAACTTAAATGTTGTTATTTCAGTTATTTGCCTGAGTGATTTTGACCTTGAACAGGAATCGGTGGGGGTCATCTCTGCGGCACATTGCGATACATTAAGCCCAGTATCATCACAGAGTGTAAAATAGCATTGATAGATTTTTAAATTGCCAAAATCGATTGCAACATAGCCTATATTAATTGTTACAAATCATTTATGGTTACATAGCCGATTTAGATAGTTACATAGCCTATATAGATTGTTACAAAGCCGTTTTAAATTATGACAAAGCCATTATAGATTGCTTCATAGACTATATATATTGTTATAGTGCCTATAAAAATTGTTCCCTAGCGTATATAGAACATTACATAGCCTTGAAAGATTGTTACATAGATATGTAGCATATATAGTTTGAAAATCTATATAGATTGTTAAAAAAGCCTATATAGATACTTACATAGTCTACATCGATTGTGAGAAATAATTCATTAATTCTTACATAGCAAAGTTTGATTGTTACATAGATTATTATAAGATATTTTCATAGCCAATATAGATAATTACATAAGGCCTGATTCATTAAGGAAGTTAATCAAGAAATTGAGTAAGTTTTCTTAAGTTTTCTAGGCAGAATTTTTTTGCAGTGCAAAGGGTGCAAATTTATTTTTTTACTTTGCACTAAGTTAAATAATGGCTGTTTATTCATGTAGTACACAAATACTTCATAGCTTATTGGTACGCTGAAATTTAAAGTTCTTGTTTGTGTGCTACATGAAACAGCAGACAGTAATTAACTTATATGCAAAATAGAAAACTAATTTGCACCCCTTGAAATGTAACATGGTTTTGGGTTGGATACTAAATGACAATAGTGCTTAAGACAACACTACTTAACCCTACAGCGTCATCAAGAAACTCGCATTCCTGACATCCTCAGCGGATCGGCTATTGGAAAAGATGACCTGCAAGAAATTACACAGACCAAGTGTCCGGCGCACAGGAATGACGTCACTGGTAAAAGCGACAGTATTAGTAGTGCTGTTAAAGGAGATTGCCCATTTAACAGCACTAATAATACTGTTGCTTTTACCAGTGACGTCATTCCTGTGCGCCGAACACTCGGTCTGGCTAACTTTTTGTAGCTCAACTTTTCCAACAGTCGTCTCGCTGAGGATGTCGGGAATGCGAGTTTCGTGAGGATGCTGTAGGGGCAAGTGGTGTCCGTGTGGTGGTAGTTGGAAAAGCGACTACCACCGCATGGTTTTGTCCAGGACATTGCTTACTCAATTTTTTCCTTAATTTCCTTAATGAATCAGGCCCAAAGTATTTATAAATTGCTGAGCCTTTATAGATTATTACATAGCCAATATTGATAGTTTTATAGCCTATCGTGGTAGTTACATAGCCTATAGCGATTGCTACTAAGCCTTTATAGATTGCTACATATTCAATGTACATAGTTACATAGTGTTTCTAGAATGTTACCTAGTCTTAATAGAGTGTTAGAAAAGCATTCAGATTGCGGTCTCTGCCGTTGACAGCGACGGACAGTGCGTCCCTGGAGTATTGTTTTCACCTTGATCCCTCTTCAGGTCTTCGGGATTTGAGCATCCTCCAAAAGTGGAGTGACAGTCTCCCAGGGACCGGTGCTTTGCTGGTAGTCTACTCCCCCCCCCCCTTTTGTGTCATGCACAGGTCAAGAAGCAGCAAATTCACTACTCAGAGACCCACAAAGACTAGAGATATAAACTACAAGGAGAATAGTTACATCCCTTCAAGGATAACTGATACAACTGTCATATACATAGGACGTGGAAGAAACAGACTCAAACTACAAGGAGAATTGATACATCCCTACAAGGACAATTGATACACCCATCATTTACTTCCATACTCTAAACCAGACCAGTCACAAACCGAAAGACAATCGTTCAACTTCTCAAACCCAGGTGGTTTGCTATATACTCGTAAGTTCAAACCCCTTTTTAAATAAGAGAAGCATGAGATGTATTCATTATGCCCTGTATGTTGGCTGTGCCAGACTGTTGTGTGACTTTTTGTAGTTTATGATTTAAATTTTATTATTACTGATTTGTGTTAATATTTTTGTTAAATAAACTTAAATGTTGTTATTTCAGTTATTTGCCTGAGTGATTTTGACCTTGAACAGGAATCGGTGGGGGTCATCTCTGCGGCACATTGCGATACATTAAGCCCAGTATCATCACAGAGTGTAAAATAGCATTGATAGATTTTTAAATTGCCAAAATCGATTGCAACATAGCCTATATTAATTGTTACAAATCATTTATGGTTACATAGCCGATTTAGATAGTTACATAGCCTATATAGATTGTTACAAAGCCGTTTTAAATTATGACAAAGCCATTATAGATTGCTTCATAGACTATATATATTGTTATAGTGCCTATAAAAATTGTTCCCTAGCGTATATAGAACATTACATAGCCTTGAAAGATTGTTACATAGATATGTAGCATATATAGTTTGAAAATCTATATAGATTGTTAAAAAAGCCTATATAGATACTTACATAGTCTACATCGATTGTGAGATATAATTCATTAAATCTTACATAGCAAAGTTTGATTGTTACATAGATTATTATAAGATATTTTCATAGCCAATATAGATAATTACATAAGGCCTGATTCATTAAGGAAGTTAATCAAGAAATTGAGTAAGTTTTCTTAAGTTTTCTAGGCAGAATCTTTTTGCAGTGCAAAGGGTGCAAATTTATTTTTTTACTTTGCACTAAGTTAAATAATGGCTGTTTATTCATGTAGTACACAAATACTTCATAGCTTATTGGTACGCTGAAATTTAAAGTTGATGTTTGTGTGCTACATGAAACAGCAGACAGTAATTAACTTATATGCAAAATAGAAAACTAATTTGCACCCCTTGAAATGTAACATGGTTTTGGGTTGGATACTAAATGACAATAGTGCTAAAGACAACACTACTTAACCCTACAGCGTCATCAAGAAACTCGCATTCCTGACATCCTCAGCGGATCGGCTATTGGAAAAGATGACCTGCAAGAAATTAGACAGACCAAGTGTCCGGCGCACAGGAATGACGTCACTGGTAAAAGCGACAGTATTAGTAGTGCTGTTAAAGGAGATTGCCCGTTACGCACTAATAATACTGTTGCTTTTACCAGTGACGTCATTCCTGTGCGCCGAACACTCGGTCTGGCTAATTTTTTGTAGCTCAACTTTTCCAACAGTCGTCTCGCTGAGGATGTCGGGAATGCGAGTTTCGTGAGGATGCTGTAGGGGCAAGTGGTGTCCGTGTGGTGGTAGTTGGAAAAGCGACTACCACCGCATGGTTTTGTCCAGGACACTGCTTACTCAATTTTTTCCTTAATTTCCTTAATGAATCAGGCCCAAAGTATTTATAGATTGCCTAGCATTTATAGATTATTACATAGCCAATATTGATAGTTTTATAGCCTATCCTGGTAGTTACATAACCTATATCGATTGCTACAAAGCCTTTATAGATTGCTACATATTCAATGTACATAGTTACATAGTGTTTCTAGAATGTTACCTAGTCTTAATAGAGTGTTAGAAAAGCATTCAGATTGCGGTCTCTGCCGTTGACAGCGACGGACAGTGCGTCCCTGGAGTATTGTTTTCACCTTGATCCCTCTTCAGGTCTTCGGGATTTGAGCATCCTCCAAAAGTGGAGTGACAGTCTCCCAGGGACCGGTGCTTTGCTGGTAGTCTACTCCCCCCCCCTCTTGTGTCATGCACAGGTCAAGAAGCAGCAAATTCACTACTCAGAGACCCACAAAGACTAGAGATATAAACTACAAGGAGAATAGTTACATCCCTTCAAGGATAACTGATACAACTGTCATATACATAGGACGTGGAAGAAACAGACTCAAACTACAAGGAGAATTGATACATCCCTACAAGGACAATTGATACACCCATCATTTACTTCCATACTCTAAACCAGACCAGTCACAAACCGAAAGACAATCGTTCAACTTCTCAAACCCAGGTGGTTTGCTATATACTCGTAAGTTCAAACCCCTTTTTAAATAAGAGAAGCATGAGATGTATTCATTATGCCCTGTATGTTGGCTGTGCCAGACTGTTGTGTGACTTTTTGTAGTTTATGATTTAAATTTTATTATTACTGATTTGTGTTAATATTTTTGTTAAATAAACTTAAATGTTGTTATTTCAGTTATTTGCCTGAGTGATTTTGACCTTGAACAGGAATCGGTGGGGGTCATCTCTGCGGCACATTGCGATACATTAAGCCCAGTATCATCACAGAGTGTAAAATAGCATTGATAGATTTTTAAATTGCCAAAATCGATTGCAACATAGCCTATATTAATTGTTACAAATCATTTATGGTTACATAGCCGATTTAGATAGTTACATAGCCTATATAGATTGTTACAAAGCCGTTTTAAATTATGACAAAGCCATTATAGATTGCTTCATAGACTATATATATTGTTATAGTGCCTATAAAAATTGTTCCCTAGCGTATATAGAACATTACATAGCCTTGAAAGATTGTTACATAGATATGTAGCATATATAGTTTGAAAATCTATATAGATTGTTAAAAAAGCCTATATAGATACTTACATAGTCTACATCGATTGTGAGAAATAATTCATTAATTCTTACATAGCAAAGTTTGATTGTTACATAGATTATTATAAGATATTTTCATAGCCAATATAGATAATTACATAAGGCCTGATTCATTAAGGAAGTTAATCAAGAAATTGAGTAAGTTTTCTTAAGTTTTCTAGGCAGAATCTTTTTGCAGTGCAAAGGGTGCAAATTTATTTTTTTACTTTGCACTAAGTTAAATAATGGCTGTTTATTCATGTAGTACACAAATACTTCATAGCTTATTGGTACGCTGAAATTTAAAGTTGATGTTTGTGTGCTACATGAAACAGCAGACAGTAATTAACTTATATGCAAAATAGAAAACTAATTTGCACCCCTTGAAATGTAACATGGTTTTGGGTTGGATACTAAATGACAATAGTGCTAAAGACAACACTACTTAACCCTACAGCGTCATCAAGAAACTCGCATTCCTGACATCCTCAGCGGATCGGCTATTGGAAAAGATGACCTGCAAGAAATTAGACAGACCAAGTGTCCGGCGCACAGGAATGACGTCACTGGTAAAAGCGACAGTATTAGTAGTGCTGTTAAAGGAGATTGCCCGTTTAACAGCACTAATAATACTGTTGCTTTTACCAGTGACGTCATTCCTGTGCGCCGAACACTCGGTCTGGCTAATTTTTTGTAGCTCAACTTTTCCAACAGTCGTCTCGCTGAGGATGTCGGGAATGCGAGTTTCGTGAGGATGCTGTAGGGGCAAGTGGTGTCCGTGTGGTGGTAGTTGGAAAAGCGACTACCACCGCATGGTTTTGTCCAGGACACTGCTTATTTAATTTTTTCCTTAATTTCCTTAATGAATCAGGCCCAAAGTATTTATAGATTGCCTAGCATTTATAGATTATTACATAGCCAATATTGATAGTTTTATAGCCTATCCTGGTAGTTACATAACCTATATCGATTGCTACAAAGCCTTTATAGATTGCTACATATTCAATGTACATAGTTACATAGTGTTTCTAGAATGTTACCTAGTCTTAATAGAGTGTTAGAAAAGCATTCAGATTGCGGTCTCTGCCGTTGACAGCGACGGACAGTGCGTCCCTGGAGTATTGTTTTCACCTTGATCCCTCTTCAGGTCTTCGGGATTTGAGCATCCTCCAAAAGTGGAGTGACAGTCTCCCAGGGACCGGTGCTTTGCTGGTAGTCTACTCCCCCCCCCCTCTTGTGTCATACACAGGTCAAGAAGCAGCAAATTCACTACTCAGAGACCCACAAAGACTAGAGATATAAACTACAAGGAGAATAGTTACATCCCTTCAAGGATAACTGATACAACTGTCATATACATAGGACGTGGAAGAAACAGACTCAAACTACAAGGAGAATTGATACATCCTTACAAGGACAATTGATACACCCATCATTTACTTCCATACTCTAAACCAGACCAGTCACAAACCGAAAGACAATCGTTCAACTTCTCAAACCCAGGTGGTTTGCTATATACTCGTAAGTTCAAACCCCTTTTTAAATAAGAGAAGCATGAGATGTATTCATTATGCCCTGTATGTTGGCTGTGCCAGACTGTTGTGTGACTTTTTGTAGTTTATGATTTAAATTTTATTATTACTGATTTGTGTTAATATTTTTGTTAAATAAACT
Organism: Mixophyes fleayi; assembly: GCF_038048845.1. Classification (NCBI taxonomy): domain Eukaryota; kingdom Metazoa; phylum Chordata; class Amphibia; order Anura; family Limnodynastidae; genus Mixophyes; species Mixophyes fleayi. The sequence goes on from NC_134408.1 coordinate 129,351,492, forward strand.
TAAATGTTGTTATTTCAGTTATTTGCCTGAGTGATTTTGACCTTGAACAGGAATCGGTGGGGGTCATCTCTGCGGCACATTGCGATACATTAAGCCCAGTATCATCACAGAGTGTAAAATAGCATTGATAGATTTTTAAATTGCCAAAATCGATTGCAACATAGCCTATATTAATTGTTACAAATCATTTATGGTTACATAGCCGATTTAGATAGTTACATAGCCTATATAGATTGTTACAAAGCCGTTTTAAATTATGACAAAGCCATTATAGATTGCTTCATAGACTATATATATTGTTATAGTGCCTATAAAAATTGTTCCCTAGCGTATATAGAACATTACATAGCCTTGAAAGATTGTTACATAGATATGTAGCATATATAGTTTGAAAATCTATATAGATTGTTAAAAAAGCCTATATAGATACTTACATAGTCTACATCGATTGTGAGATATAATTCATTAATTCTTACATAGCAAAGTTTGATTATTACATAGATTATTATAAGATATTTTCATAGCCAATATAGATAATTACATAAGGCCTGATTCATTAAGGAAGTTAATCAAGAAATTGAGTAAGTTTTCTTAAGTTTTCTAGGCAGAATTTTTTTGCAGTGCAAAGGGTGCAAATTTATTTTTTTACTTTGCACTAAGTTAAATAATGGCTGTTTATTCATGTAGTACACAAATACTTCATAGCTTATTGGTACGCTGAAATTTAAAGTTCTTGTTTGTGTGCTACATGAAACAGCAGACAGTAATTAACTTATATGCAAAATAGAAAACTAATTTGCACCCCTTGAAATGTAACATGGTTTTGGGTTGGATACTAAATGACAATAGTGCTTAAGACAACACTACTTAACCCTACAGCGTCATCAAGAAACTCGCATTCCTGACATCCTCAGCGGATCGGCTATTGGAAAAGATGACCTGCAAGAAATTACACAGACCAAGTGTCCGGCGCACAGGAATGACGTCACTGGTAAAAGCGACAGTATTAGTAGTGCTGTTAAAGGAGATTGCCCATTTAACAGCACTAATAATACTGTTGCTTTTACCAGTGACGTCATTCCTGTGCGCCGAACACTCGGTCTGGCTAACTTTTTGTAGCTCAACTTTTCCAACAGTCGTCTCGCTGAGGATGTCGGGAATGCGAGTTTCGTGAGGATGCTGTAGGGGCAAGTGGTGTCCGTGTGGTGGTAGTTGGAAAAGCGACTACCACCGCATGGTTTTGTCCAGGACATTGCTTACTCAATTTTTTCCTTAATTTCCTTAATGAATCAGGCCCAAAGTATTTATAAATTGCTGAGCCTTTATAGATTATTACATAGCCAATATTGATAGTTTTATAGCCTATCGTGGTAGTTACATAGCCTATAGCGATTGCTACTAAGCCTTTATAGATTGCTACATATTCAATGTACATAGTTACATAGTGTTTCTAGAATGTTACCTAGTCTTAATAGAGTGTTAGAAAAGCATTCAGATTGCGGTCTCTGCCGTTGACAGCGACGGACAGTGCGTCCCTGGAGTATTGTTTTCACCTTGATCCCTCTTCAGGTCTTCGGGATTTGAGCATCCTCCAAAAGTGGAGTGACAGTCTCCCAGGGACCGGTGCTTTGCTGGTAGTCTACTCCCCCCCCCCTTTTGTGTCATGCACAGGTCAAGAAGCAGCAAATTCACTACTCAGAGACCCACAAAGACTAGAGATATAAACTACAAGGAGAATAGTTACATCCCTTCAAGGATAACTGATACAACTGTCATATACATAGGACGTGGAAGAAACAGACTCAAACTACAAGGAGAATTGATACATCCCTACAAGGACAATTGATACACCCATCATTTACTTCCATACTCTAAACCAGACCAGTCACAAACCGAAAGACAATCGTTCAACTTCTCAAACCCAGGTGGTTTGCTATATACTCGTAAGTTCAAACCCCTTTTTAAATAAGAGAAGCATGAGATGTATTCATTATGCCCTGTATGTTGGCTGTGCCAGACTGTTGTGTGACTTTTTGTAGTTTATGATTTAAATTTTATTATTACTGATTTGTGTTAATATTTTTGTTAAATAAACTTAAATGTTGTTATTTCAGTTATTTGCCTGAGTGATTTTGACCTTGAACAGGAATCGGTGGGGGTCATCTCTGCGGCACATTGCGATACATTAAGCCCAGTATCATCACAGAGTGTAAAATAGCATTGATAGATTTTTAAATTGCCAAAATCGATTGCAACATAGCCTATATTAATTGTTACAAATCATTTATGGTTACATAGCCGATTTAGATAGTTACATAGCCTATATAGATTGTTACAAAGCCGTTTTAAATTATGACAAAGCCATTATAGATTGCTTCATAGACTATATATATTGTTATAGTGCCTATAAAAATTGTTCCCTAGCGTATATAGAACATTACATAGCCTTGAAAGATTGTTACATAGATATGTAGCATATATAGTTTGAAAATCTATATAGATTGTTAAAAAAGCCTATATAGATACTTACATAGTCTACATCGATTGTGAGATATAATTCATTAAATCTTACATAGCAAAGTTTGATTGTTACATAGATTATTATAAGATATTTTCATAGCCAATATAGATAATTACATAAGGCCTGATTCATTAAGGAAGTTAATCAAGAAATTGAGTAAGTTTTCTTAAGTTTTCTAGGCAGAATCTTTTTGCAGTGCAAAGGGTGCAAATTTATTTTTTTACTTTGCACTAAGTTAAATAATGGCTGTTTATTCATGTAGTACACAAATACTTCATAGCTTATTGGTACGCTGAAATTTAAAGTTGATGTTTGTGTGCTACATGAAACAGCAGACAGTAATTAACTTATATGCAAAATAGAAAACTAATTTGCACCCCTTGAAATGTAACATGGTTTTGGGTTGGATACTAAATGACAATAGTGCTAAAGACAACACTACTTAACCCTACAGCGTCATCAAGAAACTCGCATTCCTGACATCCTCAGCGGATCGGCTATTGGAAAAGATGACCTGCAAGAAATTAGACAGACCAAGTGTCCGGCGCACAGGAATGACGTCACTGGTAAAAGCGACAGTATTAGTAGTGCTGTTAAAGGAGATTGCCCGTTACGCACTAATAATACTGTTGCTTTTACCAGTGACGTCATTCCTGTGCGCCGAACACTCGGTCTGGCTAATTTTTTGTAGCTCAACTTTTCCAACAGTCGTCTCGCTGAGGATGTCGGGAATGCGAGTTTCGTGAGGATGCTGTAGGGGCAAGTGGTGTCCGTGTGGTGGTAGTTGGAAAAGCGACTACCACCGCATGGTTTTGTCCAGGACACTGCTTACTCAATTTTTTCCTTAATTTCCTTAATGAATCAGGCCCAAAGTATTTATAGATTGCCTAGCATTTATAGATTATTACATAGCCAATATTGATAGTTTTATAGCCTATCCTGGTAGTTACATAACCTATATCGATTGCTACAAAGCCTTTATAGATTGCTACATATTCAATGTACATAGTTACATAGTGTTTCTAGAATGTTACCTAGTCTTAATAGAGTGTTAGTAAAGCATTCAGATTGCGGTCTCTGCCGTTGACAGCGACGGACAGTGCGTCCCTGGAGTATTGTTTTCACCTTGATCCCTCTTCAGGTCTTCGGGATTTGAGCATCCTCCAAAAGTGGAGTGACAGTCTCCCAGGGACCGGTGCTTTGCTGGTAGTCTACTCCCCCCCCCAACTCTTGTGTCATGCACAGGTCAAGAAGCAGCAAATTCACTACTCAGAGACCCACAAAGACTAGAGATATAAACTACAAGGAGAATAGTTACATCCCTTCAAGGATAACTGATACAACTGTCATAAACATAGGACGTGGAAGAAACAGACTCAAACTACAAGGAGAATTGATACATCCCTACAAGGACAATTGATACACCCATCATTTACTTCCATACTCTAAACCAGACCAGTCACAAACCGAAAGACAATCGTTCAACTTCTCAAACCCAGGTGGTTTTCTATATACTCGTAAGTTCAAACCCCTTTTTAAATAAGAGAAGCATGAGATGTATTCATTATGCCCTGTATGTTGGCTGTGCCAGACTGTTGTGTGACTTTTTGTAGTTTATGATTTAAATTTTATTATTACTGATTTGTGTTAATATTTTTGTTAAATAAACTTAAATGTTGTTATTTCAGTTATTTGCCTGAGTGATTTTGACCTTGAACAGGAATCGGTGGGGGTCATCTCTGCGGCACATTGTGATACATTAAGCCCAGTATCATCACAGAGTGTAAAATAGCATTGATAGATTTTTAAATTGCCAAAATCGATTGCAACATAGCCTATATTAATTGTTACAAATCATTTATGGTTACATAGCCGATTTAGATAGTTACATAGCCTATATAGATTGTTACAAAGCCGTTTTAAATTATGACAAAGCCATTATAGATTGCTTCATAGACTATATATATTGTTATAGTGCCTATAAAAATTGTTCCCTAGCGTATATAGAACATTACATAGCCTTGAAAGATTGTTACATAGATATGTAGCATATATAGTTTGAAAATCTATATAGATTGTTAAAAAAGCCTATATAGATACTTACATAGTCTACATCGATTGTGAGATATAATTCATTAATTCTTACATAGCAAAGTTTGATTGTTACATAGATTATTATAAGATATTTTCATAGCCAATATAGATAATTACATAAGGCCTGATTCATTAAGGAAGTTAATCAAGAAATTGAGTAAGTTTTCTTAAGTTTTCTAGGCAGAATCTTTTTGCAGTGCAAAGGGTGCAAATTTATTTTTTTACTTTGCACTAAGTTAAATAATGGCTGTTTATTCATGTAGTACACAAATACTTCATAGCTTATTGGTACGCTGAAATTTAAAGTTGATGTTTGTGTGCTACATGAAACAGCAGACAGTAATTAACTTATATGCAAAATAGAAAACTAATTTGCACCCCTTGAAATGTAACATGGTTTTGGGTTGGATACTAAATGACAATAGTGCTAAAGACAACACTACTTAACCCTACAGCGTCATCAAGAAACTCGCATTCCTGACATCCTCAGCGGATCGGCCATTGGAAAAGATGACCTGCAAGAAATTAGACAGACCAAGTGTCCGGCGCACAGGAATGACGTCACTGGTAAAAGCGACAGTATTAGTAGTGCTGTTAAAGGAGATTGCCCGTTTAACAGCACTAATAATACTGTTGCTTTTACCAGTGACGTCATTCCTGTGCGCCGAACACTCGGTCTGGCTAATTTTTTGTAGCTCAACTTTTCCAACAGTCGTCTCGCTGAGGATGTCGGGAATGCGAGTTTCGTGAGGATGCTGTAGGGGCAAGTGGTGTCCGTGTGGTGGTAGTTGGAAAAGCGACTACCACCGCATGGTTTTGTCCAGGACATTGCTTACTCAATTTTTTCCTTAATTTCCTTAATGAATCAGGCCCAAAGTATTTATAAATTGCTGAGCCTTTATAGATTATTACATAGCCAATATTGATAGTTTTATAGCCTATCCTGGTAGTTACATAGCCTATATCGCTTGCTACAAAGCCTTTATAGATTGCTACATATTCAATGTACATAGTTACATAGTGTTTCTAGAATGTTACCTAGTCTTAATAGAGTGTTAGAAAAGCATTCAGATTGCGGTCTCTGCCGTTGACAGCGACGGACAGTGCGTCCCTGGAGTATTGTTTTCACCTTGATCCCTCTTCAGGTCTTCGGGATTTGAGCATCCTCCAAAAGTGGAGTGACAGTCTCCCAGGGACCGGTGCTTTGCTGGTAGTCTACTCCCCCCCCCCCCCTCTTGAGTCATGCACAGGTCAAGAAGCAGCAAATTCACTACTCAGAGACCCACAAAGACTAGAGATATAAACTACAAGGAGAATAGTTACATCCCTTCAAGGATAACTGATACAACTGTCATATACATAGGACGTGGAAGAAACAGACTCAAACTACAAGGAGAATTGATACATCCCTACAAGGACAATTGATACACCCATCATTTACTTCCATACTCTAAACCAGACCAGTCACAAACCGAAAGACAATCGTTCAACTTCTCAAACCCAGGTGGTTTGCTATATACTCGTAAGTTCAAACCCCTTTTTAAATAAGAGAAGCATGAGATGTATTCATTATGCCCTGTATGTTGGCTGTGCCAGACTGTTGTGTGACTTTTTGTAGTTTATGATTTAAATTTTATTATTACTGATTTGTGTTAATATTTTTGTTAAATAAACTTAAATGTTGTTATTTCAGTTATTTGCCTGAGTGATTTTAACCTTGAACAGGAATCGGTGGGGGTCATCTCTGCGGCACATTGTGATACATTAAGCCCAGTATCATCACAGAGTGTAAAATAGCATTGATAGATTTTTAAATTGCCAAAATCGATTGCAACATAGCCTATATTAATTGTTACAAATCATTTATGGTTACATAGCCGATTTAGATAGTTACATAGCCTATATAGATTGTTACAAAGCCGTTTTAAATTATGACAAAGCCATTATAGATTGCTTCATAGACTATATATATTGTTATAGTGCCTATAAAAATTGTTCCCTAGCGTATATAGAACATTACATAGCCTTGAAAGATTGTTACATAGATATGTAGCATATATAGTTTGAAAATCTATATAGATTGTTAAAAAAGCCTATATAGATACTTACATAGTCTACATCGATTGTGAGATATAATTCATTAATTCTTACATAGCAAAGTTTGATTGTTACATAGATTATTATAAGATATTTTCATAGCCAATATAGATAATTACATAAGGCCTGATTCATTAAGGAAGTTAATCAAGAAATTGAGTAAGTTTTCTTAAGTTTTCTAGGCAGAATCTTTTTGCAGTGCAAAGGGTGCAAATTTATTTTTTTACTTTGCACTAAGTTAAATAATGGCTGTTTATTCATGTAGTACACAAATACTTCATAGCTTATTGGTACGCTGAAATTTAAAGTTGATGTTTGTGTGCTACATGAAACAGCAGACAGTAATTAACTTATATGCAAAATAGAAAACTAATTTGCACCCCTTGAAATGTAACATGGTTTTGGGTTGGATACTAAATGACAATAGTGCTAAAGACAACACTACTTAACCCTACAGCGTCATCAAGAAACTCGCATTCCTGACATCCTCAGCGGATCGGCTATTGGAAAAGATGACCTGCAAGAAATTACACAGACCAAGTGTCCGGCGCACAGGAATGACGTCACTGGTAAAAGCGACAGTATTAGTAGTGCTGTTAAAGGAGATTGCTCGTTTAACAGCACTAATAATACTGTTGCTTTTACCAGTGACGTCATTCCTGTGCGCCGAACACTCGGTCTGGCTAATTTTTTGTAGCTCAACTTTTCCAACAGTCGTCTCGCTGAGGATGTCGGGAATGCGAGTTTCGTGAGGATGCTGTAGGGGCAAGTGGTGTCCGTGTGGTGGTAGTTGGAAAAGCGACTACCACCGCATGGTTTTGTCCAGGACACTGCTTATTTAATTTTTTCCTTAATTTCCTTAATGAATCAGGCCCAAAGTATTTATAAATTGCTGAGCCTTTATAGATTATTACATAGCCAATATTGATAGTTTTATAGCCTATCCTGGTAGTTACATAACCTATATCGATTGCTACAAAGCCTTTATAGATTGCTCCATATTCAATGTACATAGTTACATAGTGTTTCTAGAATGTTACCTAGTCTTAATAGAGTGTTAGAAAAGCATTCAGATTGCGGTCTCTGCCGTTGACAGCGACGGACAGTGCGTCCCTGGAGTATTGTTTTCACCTTGATCCCTCTTCAGGTCTTCGGGATTTGAGCATCCTCCAAAAGTGGAGTGACAGTCTCCCAGGGACCGGTGCTTTGCTGGTAGTCTACTCCCCCCCCCCCTCTTGTGTCATGCACAGGTCAAGAAGCAGCAAATTCACTACTCAGAGACCCACAAAGACTAGAGATATAAACTACAAGGAGAATAGTTACATCCCTTCAAGGATAACTGATACAACTGTCATATACATAGGACGTGGAAGAAACAGACTCAAACTACAAGGAGAATTGATACATCCCTACAAGGACAATTGATACACCCATCATTTACTTCCATACTCTAAACCAGACCAGTCACAAACCGAAAGACAATCGTTCAACTTCTCAAACCCAGGTGGTTTGCTATATACTCGTAAGTTCAAACCCCTTTTTAAATAAGAGAAGCATGAGATGTATTCATTATGCCCTGTATGTTGGCTGTGCCAGACTGTTGTGTGACTTTTTGTAGTTTATGATTTAAATTTTATTATTACTGATTTGTGTTAATATTTTTGTTAAATAAACTTAAATGTTGTTATTTCAGTTATTTGCTGAGTGATTTTGACCTTGAATAGGAATCGGTGGGGGTCATCTCTGCGGCACATTGCGATACATTAAGCCCAGTATCATCACAGAGTGTAAAATAGCATTGATAGATTTTTAAATTGCCAAAATCGATTGCAACATAGCCTATATTAATTGTTACAAATCATTTATGGTTACATAGCCGATTTAGATAGTTACATAGCCTATATAGATTGTTACAAAGCCGTTTTAAATTATGACAAAGCCATTATAGATTGCTTCATAGACTATATATATTGTTATAGTGCCTATAAAAATTGTTCCCTAGCGTATATAGAACATTACATAGCCTTGAAAGATTGTTACATAGATATGTAGCATATATAGTTTGAAAATCTATATAGATTGTTAAAAAAGCCTATATAGATACTTACATAGTCTACATCGATTGTGAGATATAATTCATTAATTCTTGCATAGCAAAGTTTGATTGTTACATAGATTATTATAAGATATTTTCATAGCCAATATAGATAATTACATAAGGCCTGATTCATTAAGGAAGTTAATCAAGAAATTGAGTAAGTTTTCTTAAGTTTTCTAGGCAGAATCTTTTTGCAGTGCAAAGGGTGCAAATTTATTTTTTTACTTTGCACTAAGTTAAATAATGGCTGTTTATTCATGTAGCACACAAATACTTCATAGCTTATTGGTACGCTGAAATTTAAAGTTGATGTTTGTGTGCTACATGAAACAGCAGACAGTAATTAACTTATATGCAAAATAGAAAACTAATTTGCACCCCTTGAAATGTAACATGGTTTTGGGTTGGATACTAAATGACAATAGTGCTAAAGACAACACTACTTAACCCTACAGCGTCATCAAGAAACTCGCATTCCTGACATCCTCAGCGGATCGGCTATTGGAAAAGATGACCTGCAAGAAATTAGACAGACCAAGTGTCCGGCGCACAGGAATGACGTCACTAGTAAAAGCGACAGTATTAGTAGTGCTGTTAAAGGAGATTGCCCATTTAACAGCACTAATAATACTGTTGCTTTTACCAGTGACGTCATTCCTGTGCGCCGATTACTCGGTCTGGCTAATTTTTTGTAGCTCAACTTTTCCAACAGTCGTCTCGCTGAGGATGTCGGGAATGCGAGTTTCGTGAGGATGCTGTAGGGGCAAGTGGTGTCCGTGTGGTGGTAGTTGGAAAAGCGACTACCACCGCATGGTTTTGTCCAGGACACTGCTTATTTAATTTTTTCCTTAATTTCCTTAATGAATCAGGCCCAAAGTATTTATAAATTGCTGAGCCTTTATAGATTATTACATAGCCAATATTGATAGTTTTATAGCCTATCGTGGTAGTTACATAGCCTATATCGATTGCTACAAAGCCTTTATAGATTGCTACATATTCAATGTACATAGTTACATAGTGTTTCTAGAATGTTACCTAGTCTTAATAGAGTGTTAGAAAAGCATTCAGATTGCGGTCTCTGCCGTTGACAGCGACGGACAGTGCGTCCCTGGAGTATTGTTTTCACCTTGATCCCTCTTCAGGTCTTCGGGATTTGAGCATCCTCCAAAAGTGGAGTGACAGTCTCCCAGGGACCGGTGCTTTGCTGGTAGTCTACTCCCCCCCCCCCTTCTTGTGTCATGCACAGGTCAAGAAGCAGCAAATTCACTACTCAGAGACCCACAAAGACTAGAGATATAAACTACAAGGAGAATAGTTACATCCCTTCAAGGATAACTGATACAACTGTCATATACATAGGACGTGGAAGAAACAGACTCAAACTACAAGGAGAATTGATACATCCCTACAAGGACAATTGATACACCCATCATTTACTTCCATACTCTAAACCAGACCAGTCACAAACCGAAAGACAATCGTTCAACTTCTCAAACCCAGGTGGTTTGCTATATACTCGTAAGTTCAAACCCCTTTTTAAATAAGAGAAGCATGAGATGTATTCATTATGCCCTGTATGTTGGCTGTGCCAGACTGTTGTGTGACTTTTTGTAGTTTATGATTTAAATTTTATTATTACTGATTTGTGTTAATATTTTTGTTAAATAAACTTAAATGTTGTTATTTCAGTTATTTGCCTGAGTGATTTTGACCTTGAACAGGAATCGTGGGGGTCATCTCTGCGGCACATTGCGATACATTAAGCCCAGTATCATCACAGAGTGTAAAATAGCATTGATAGATTTTTAAATTGCCAAAATCGATTGCAACATAGCCTATATTAATTGTTACAAATCATTTATGGTTACATAGCCGATTTAGATAGTTACATAGCCTATATAGATTGTTACAAAGCCGTTTTAAATTATGACAAAGCCATTATAGATTGCTTCATAGACTATATATATTGTTATAGTGCCTATAAAAATTGTTCCCTAGCGTATATAGAACATTACATAGCCTTGAAAGATTGTTACATAGATATGTAGCATATATAGTTTGAAAATCTATATAGATTGTTAAAAAAGCCTATATAGATACTTACATAGTCTACATCGATTGTGAGATATAATTCATTAATTCTTACATAGCAAAGTTTGATTGTTACATAGATTATAAGATATTTTCATAGCCAATATAGATAATTACATAAGGCCTGATTCATTAAGGAAGTTAATCAAGAAATTGAGTAAGTTTTCTTAAGTTTTCTAGGCAGAATTTTTTTGCAGTGCAAAGGGTGCAAATTTATTTTTTTACTTTGCACTAAGTTAAATAATGGCTGTTTATTCATGTAGTACACAAATACTTCATAGCTTATTGGTACGCTGAAATTTAAAGTTGATGTTTGTGTGCTACATGAAACAGCAGACAGTAATTAACTTATATGCAAAATAGAAAACTAATTTGCACCCCTTGAAATGTAACATGGTTTTGGGTTGGATACTAAATGACAATAGTGCTAAAGACAACACTACTTAACCCTACAGCGTCATCAAGAAACTCGCATTCCTGACATCCTCAGCGGATCGGCTATTGGAAAAGATGACCTGCAAGAAATTACACAGACCAAGTGTCCGGCGCACAGGAATGACGTCACTGGTAAAAGCGACAGTATTAGTAGTGCTGTTAAAGGAGATTGCCCATTTAACAGCACTAATAATACTGTTGCTTTTACCAGTGACGTCATTCCTGTGCGCCGAACATTCGGTCTGGCTAATTTTTTATAGCTCAACTTTTCCAACAGTCGTCTCGCTGAGGATGTCGGGAATGCGAGTTTCGTGAGGATGCTGTAGGGGCAAGTGGTGTCCGTGTGGTGGTAGTTGGAAAAGCGACTACCACCGCATGGTTTTGTCCAGGACATTGCTTACTCAATTTTTTCCTTAATTTCCTTAATGAATCAGGCCCAAAGTATTTATAAATTGCTGAGCCTTTATAGATTATTACATAGCCAATATTGATAGTTTTATAGCCTATCGTGGTAGTTACATAGCCTATATCGATTGCTACAAAGCCTTTATAGATTGCTACATATTCAATGTACATAGTTACATAGTGTTTCTAGAATGTTACCTAGTCTTAATAGAGTGTTAGAAAAGCATTCAGATTGCGGTCTCTGCCGTTGACAGCGACGGACAGTGCGTCCCTGGAGTATTGTTTTCACCTTGATCCCTCTTCAGGTCTTCGGGATTTGAGCATCCTCCAAAAGTGGAGTGACAGTCTCCCAGGGACCGGTGCTTTGCTGGTAGTCTACTCCCCCCCCCCTCTTGTGTCATGCACAGGTCAAGAAGCAGCAAATTCACTACTCAGAGACCCACAAAGACTAGAGATATAAACTACAAGGAGAATAGTTACATCCCTTCAAGGATAACTGATACAACTGTCATATACATAGGACGTGGAAGAAACAGACTCAAACTACAAGGAGAATTGATACATCCCTACAAGGACAATTGATACACCCATCATTTACTTCCATACTCTAAACCAGACCAGTCACAAACCGAAAGACAATCGTTCAACTTCTCAAACCCAGGTGGTTTGCTATATACTCGTAAGTTCAAACCCCTTTTTAAATAAGAGAAGCATGAGATGTATTCATTATGCCCTGTATGTTGGCTGTGCCAGACTGTTGTGTGACTTTTTGTAGTTTATGATTTAAATTTTATTATTACTGATTTGTGTTAATATTTTTGTTAAATAAACTTAAATGTTGTTATTTCAGTTATTTGCCTGAGTGATTTTGACCTTGAACAGGAATCGGTGGGGGTCATCTCTGCGGCACATTGCGATACATTAAGCCCAGTATCATCACAGAGTGTAAAATAGCATTGATAGATTTTTAAATTGCCAAAATCGATTGCAACATAGCCTATATTAATTGTTACAAATCATTTATGGTTACATAGCCTATATAGATTGTTACAAAACCGTTTTAAATTATGACAAAGCCATTATAGATTGCTTCATAGACTATATATATTGTTATAGTGCCTATAAAAATTGTTCCCTAGCGTATATATAACATTACATAGCCTTGAAAGATTGTTACATAGATATGTAGCATATATAGTTTGAAAATCTATATAGATTGTTAAAAAAGCCTATATAGATACTTACATAGTCTACATCGATTGTGAGATATAATTCATTAAATCTTACATAGCAAAGTTTGATTGTTACATAGATTATTATAAGATATTTTCATAGCCAATATAGATAATTACATAAGGCCTGATTCATTAAGGAAGTTAATCAAGAAATTGAGTAAGTTTTCTTAAGTTTTCTAGGCAGAATCTTTTTGCAGTGCAAAGGGTGCAAATTTATTTTTTTACTTTGCACTAAGTTAAATAATGGCTGTTTATTCATGTAGTACACAAATACTTCATAGCTTATTGGTACGCTGAAAATTAAAGTTGATGTTTGTGTGCTACATGAAACAGCAGACAGTAATTAACTTATATGCAAAATAGAAAACTAATTTGCACCCCTTGAAATCTAACATGGTTTTGGGTTGGATACTAAATGACAATAGTGCTAAAGACAACACTACTTAACCCTACAGCGTCATCAAGAAACTCGCATTCCTGACATCCTCAGCGGATCGGCTATTGGAAAAGATGACCTGCAAGAAATTAGACAGACCAAGTGTCCGGCGCACAGGAATGACGTCACTGGTAAAAGCGACAGTATTAGTAGTGCTGTTAAAGGAGATTGCCCATTTAACAGCACTAATAATACTGTTGCTTTTACCAGTGACGTCATTCCTGTGCGCCGAACACTCGGTCTGGCTAATTTTTTGTAGCTCAACTTTTCCAACAGTCATCTCGCTGAGGATGTCGGGAATGCGAGTTTCGTGAGGATGCTGTAGGGGCAAGTGGTGTCCGTGTGGTGGTAGTTGGAAAAGCGACTACCACCGCATGGTTTTGTCCAGGACATTGCTTACTCAATTTTTTCCTTAATTTCCTTAATGAATCAGGCCCAAAGTATTTATAAATTGCTGAGCCTTTATAGATTATTACATAGCCAATATTGATAGTTTTATAGCCTATCGTGGTAGTTACATAACCTATATCGATTGCTACAAAGCCTTTATAGATTGCTACATATTCAATGTACATAGTTACATAGTGTTTCTAGAATGTTACCTAGTCTTAATAGAGTGTTAGAAAAGCATTCAGATTGCGGTCTCTGCCGTTGACAGCGACGGACAGTGCGTCCCTGGAGTATTGTTTTCACCTTGATCCCTCTTCAGGTCTTCGGGATTTGAGCATCCTCCAAAAGTGAAGTGACAGTCTCCCAGGGACCGATGCTTTGCTGGTAGTCTACTCCCCCCCCCTCTTGTGTCATGCACAGGTCAAGAAGCAGCAAATTCACTACTCAGAGACCCACAAAGACTAGAGATATAAACTACAAGGAGAATAGTTACATCCCTTCAAGGATAACTGATACAACTGTCATATACATAGGACGTGGAAGAAACAGACTCAAACTACAAGGAGAATTGATACATCCTTACAAGGACAATTGATACACCCATCATTTACTTCCATACTCTAAACCAGACCAGTCACAAACCGAAAGACAATCGTTCAACTTCTCAAACCCAGGTGGTTTGCTATATACTCGTAAGTTCAAACCCCTTTTTAAATAAGAGAAGCATGAGATGTATTCATTATGCCCTGTATGTTGGCTGTGCCAGACTGTTGTGTGACTTTTTGTAGTTTATGATTTAAATTTTATTATTACTGATTTGTGTTAATATTTTTGTTAAATAAACTTAAATGTTGTTATTTCAGTTATTTGCCTGAGTGATTTTGACCTTGAACAGGAATCGGTGGGGGTCATCTCTGCGGCACATTGCGATACATTAAGCCCAGTATCATCACAGAGTGTAAAATAGCATTGATAGATTTTTAAATTGCCAAAATCGATTGCAACATAGCCTATATTAATTGTTACAAATCATTTATGGTTACATAGCCGATTTAGATAGTTACATAGCCTATATAGATTGTTACAAAGCCGTTTTAAATTATGACAAAGCCATTATAGATTGCTTCATAGACTATATATATTGTTATAGTGCCTATAAAAATTGTTCCCTAGCGTATATAGAACATTACATAGCCTTGAAAGATTGTTACATAGATATGTAGCATATATAGTTTGAAAATCTATATAGATTGTTAAAAAAGCCTATATAGATACTTACATAGTCTACATCGATTGTGAGATATAATTCATTAATTCTTACATAGCAAAGTTTGATTGTTACATAGATTATTATAAGATATTTTCATAGCCAATATAGATAATTACATAAGGCCTGATTCATTAAGGAAGTTAATCAAGAAATTGAGTACGTTTTCTTAAGTTTTCTAGGCAGAATTTTTTTGCAGTGCAAAGGGTGCAAATTTATTTTTTTACTTTGCACTAAGTTAAATAATGGCTGTTTATTCATGTAGTACACAAATACTTCATAGCTTATTGGTACGCTGAAATTTAAAGTTGATGTTTGTGTGCTACATGAAACAGCAGACAGTAATTAACTTATATGCAAAATAGAAAACTAATTTGCACCCCTTGAAATGTAACATGGTTTTGGGTTGGATACTAAATGACAATAGTGCTAAAGACAACACTACTTAACCCTACAGCGTCATCAAGAAACTCGCATTCCTGACATCCTCAGCGGATCGGCTATTGGAAAAGATGACCTGCAAGAAATTAGACAGACCAAGTGTCTGGCGCACAGGAATGACGTCACTGGTAAAAGCGACAGTATTAGTAGTGCTGTTAAAGGAGATTGCCCGTTTAACAGCACTAATAATACTGTTGCTTTTACCAGTGACGTCATTCCTGTGCGCCGAACACTCGGTCTGGCTAATTTTTTGTAGCTCAACTTTTCCAACAGTCGTCTCGCTGAGGATGTCGGGAATGCGAGTTTCATGAGGATGCTGTAGGGGCAAGTGGTGTCCGTGTGGTGGTAGTTGGAAAAGCGACTAACACCGCATGGTTTTGTCCAGGACACTGCTTATTTAATTTTTTCCTTAATTTCCTTAATGAATCAGGCCCAAAGTATTTATAGATTGCCTAGCATTTATAGATTATTACATAGCCAATATTGATAGTTTTATAGCCTATCCTGGTAGTTACATAACCTATATAGATTGCTACAAAGCCTTTATAGATTGCTACATATTCAATGTACATAGTTACATAGTGTTTCTAGAATGTTACCTAGTCTTAATAGAGTGTTAGAAAAGCATTCAGATTGCGGTCTCTGCCGTTGACAGCGACGGACAGTGCGTCCCTGGAGTATTGTTTTCACCTTGATCCCTCTTCAGGTCTTCGGGATTTGAGCATCCTCCAAAAGTGGAGTGACAGTCTCCCAGGGACCGATGCTTTGCTGGTAGTCTACTCCCCCCCCCTCTTGTGTCATGCACAGGTCAAGAAGCAGCAAATTCACTACTCAGAGACCCACAAAGACTAGAGATATAAACTACAAGGAGAATAGTTACATCCCTTCAAGGATAACTGATACAACTGTCATATACATAGGACGTGGAAGAAACAGACTCAAACTACAAGGAGAATTGATACATCCTTACAAGGACAATTGATACACCCATCATTTACTTCCATACTCTAAACCAGACCAGTCACAAACCGAAAGACAATCGTTCAACTTCTCAAACCCAGGTGGTTTTCTATATACTCGTAAGTTCAAACCCCTTTTTAAATAAGAGAAGCATGAGATGTATTCATTATGCCCTGTATGTTGGCTGTGCCAGACTGTTGTGTGACTTTTTGTAGTTTATGATTTAAATTTTATTATTACTGATTTGTGTTAATATTTTTGTTAAATAAACTTAAATGTTGTTATTTCAGTTATTTGCCTGAGTGATTTTGACCTTGAACAGGAATCGGTGGGGGTCATCTCTGCGGCACATTGCGATACATTAAGCCCAGTATCATCACAGAGTGTAAAATAGCATTGATAGATTTTTAAATTGCCAAAATCGATTGCAACATAGCCTATATTAATTGTTACAAATCATTTATGGTTACATAGCCGATTTAGATAGTTACATAGCCTATATAGATTGTTACAAAGCCGTTTTAAATTATGACAAAGCCATTATAGATTGCTTCATAGACTATATATATTGTTATAGTGCCTATAAAAATTGTTCCCTAGCGTATATAGAACATTACATAGCCTTGAAAGATTGTTA
Source organism: Mixophyes fleayi (assembly GCF_038048845.1). Taxonomy (NCBI): domain Eukaryota; kingdom Metazoa; phylum Chordata; class Amphibia; order Anura; family Limnodynastidae; genus Mixophyes; species Mixophyes fleayi. The sequence goes on from NC_134408.1 coordinate 129,368,602, forward strand.
CATAGATATGTAGCATATATAGTTTGAAAATCTATATAGATTGTTAAAAAAGCCTATATAGATACTTACATAGTCTACATCGATTGTGAGATATAATTCATTAATTCTTACATAGCAAAGTTTGATTGTTACATAGATTATTATAAGATATTTTCATAGCCAATATAGATAATTACATAAGGCCTGATTCATTAAGGAAGTTAATCAAGAAATTGAGTAAGTTTTCTTAAGTTTTCTAGGCAGAATCTTTTTGCAGTGCAAAGGGTGCAAATTTATTTTTTTACTTTGCACTAAGTTAAATAATGGCTGTTTATTCATGTAGTACACAAATACTTCATAGCTTATTGGTACGCTGAAATTTAAAGTTGATGTTTGTGTGCTACATGAAACAGCAGACAGTAATTAACTTATATGCAAAATAGAAAACTAATTTGCACCCCTTGAAATGTAACATGGTTTTGGGTTGGATACTAAATGACAATAGTGCTAAAGACAACACTACTTAACCCTACAGCGTCATCAAGAAACTCGCATTCCTGACATCCTCAGCGGATCGGCTATTGGAAAAGATGACCTGCAAGAAATTAGACAGACCAAGTGTCCGGCGCACAGGAATGACGTCATTGGTAAAAGCGACAGTATTAGTAGTGCTGTTAAAGGAGATTGCCCGTTTAACAGCACTAATAATACTGTTGCTTTTACCAGTGACGTCATTCCTGTGCGCCGAACACTCGGTCTGGCTAATTTTTTGTAGCTCAACTTTTCCAACAGTCGTCTCGCTGAGGATGTCGGGAATGCGAGTTTCGTGAGGATGCTGTAGGGGCAAGTGGTGTCCGTGTGGTGGTAGTTGGAAAAGCGACTACCACCGCATGGTTTTGTCCAGGACACTGCTTATTTAATTTTTTCCTTAATTTCCTTAATGAATCAGGCCCAAAGTATTTATAGATTGCCTAGCATTTATAGATTATAACATAGCCAATATTGATAGTTTTATAGCCTATCCTGGTAGTTACATAACCTATATCGATTGCTACAAAGCCTTTATAGATTGCTACATATTCAATGTACATAGTTACATAGTGTTTCTAGAATGTTACCTAGTCTTAATAGAGTGTTAGAAAAGCATTCAGATTGTGGTCTCTGCCGTTGACAGCGACGGACAGTGCGTCCCTGGAGTATTGTTTTCACCTTGATCCCTCTTCAGGTCTTCGGGATTTGAGCATCCTCCAAAAGTGGAGTGACAGTTTCCCAGGGACCGGTGCTTTGCTGGTAGTCTACTCTCCCCCCCTCTTGTGTCATGCACAGGTCAAGAAGCAGCAAATTCACTACTCAGAGACCCACAAAGACTAGAGATATAAACTACAAGGAGAATAGTTACATCCCTTCAAGGATAACTGATACAACTGTCATATACATAGGACGTGGAAGAAACAGACTCAAACTACAAGGAGAATTGATACATCCCTACAAGGACAATTGATACACCCATCATTTACTTCCATACTCTAAACCAGACCAGTCACAAACCGAAAGACAATCGTTCAACTTCTCAAACCCAGGTGGTTTTCTATATACTCGTAAGTTCAAACCCCTTTTTAAATAAGAGAAGCATGAGATGTATTCATTATGCCCTGTATGTTGGCTGTGCCAGACTGTTGTGTGACTTTTTGTAGTTTATGATTTAAATTTTATTATTACTGATTTGTGTTAATATTTTTGTTAAATAAACTTAAATGTTGTTATTTCAGTTATTTGCCTGAGTGATTTTGACCTTGAACAGGAATCGGTGGGGGTCATCTCTGCGGCACATTGCGATACATTAAGCCCAGTATCATCACAGAGTGTAAAATAGCATTGATAGATTTTTAAATTGCCAAAATCGATTGCAACATAGCCTATATTAATTGTTACAAATCATTTATGGTTACATAGCCGATTTAGATAGTTACATAGCCTATATAGATTGTTACAAAGCCGTTTTAAATTATGACAAAGCCATTATAGATTGCTTCATAGACTATATATATTGTTATAGTGCCTATAAAAATTGTTCCCTAGCGTATATAGAACATTACATAGCCTTGAAAGATTGTTACATAGATATGTAGCATATATAGTTTGAAAATCTATATAGATTGTTAAAAAAGCCTATATAGATACTTACATAGTCTACATCGATTGTGAGATATAATTCATTAATTCTTACATAGCAAAGTTTGATTGTTACATAGATTATTATAAGATATTTTCATAGCCAATATAGATAATTACATAAGGCCTGATTCATTAAGGAAGTTAATCAAGAAATTGAGTAAGTTTTCTTAAGTTTTCTAGGCAGAATCTTTTTGCAGTGCAAAGGGTGCAAATTTATTTTTTTACTTTGCACTAAGTTAAATAATGGCTGTTTATTCATGTAGTACACAAATACTTCATAGCTTATTGGTACGCTGAAATTTAAAGTTGATGTTTGTGTGCTACATGAAACAGCAGACAGTAATTAACTTATATGCAAAATAGAAAACTAATTTGCACCCCTTGAAATGTAACATGGTTTTGGGTTGGATACTAAATGACAATAGTGCTAAAGACAACACTACTTAACCCTACAGCGTCATCAAGAAACTCGCATTCCTGACATCCTCAGCGGATCGGCTATTGGAAAAGATGACCTGCAAGAAATTACACAGACCAAGTGTCCGGCGCACAGGAATGACGTCACTGGTAAAAGCGACAGTATTAGTAGTGCTGTTAAAGGAGATTGCCCGTTTAACAGCACTAATAATACTGTTGCTTTTACCAGTGACGTCATTCCTGTGCGCCGAACACTCGGTCTGGCTAATTTTTTGTAGCTCAACTTTTCCAACAGTCGTCTCGCTGAGGATGTCGGGAATGCGAGTTTCGTGAGGATGCTGTAGGGGCAAGTGGTGTCCGTGTGGTGGTAGTTGGAAAAGCGACTACCACCGCATGGTTTTGTCCAGGACACTGCTTATTTAATTTTTTCCTTAATTTCCTTAATGAATCAGGCCCAAAGTATTTATAGATTGCCTAGCATTTATAGATTATAACATAGCCAATATTGATAGTTTTATAGCCTATCCTGGTAGTTACATAACCTATATCGATTGCTACAAAGCCTTTATAGATTGCTACATATTCAATGTACATAGTTACATAGTGTTTCTAGAATGTTACCTAGTCTTAATAGAGTGTTAGAAAAGCATTCAGATTGCGGTCTCTGCCGTTGACAGCGACGGACAGTGCGTCCCTGGAGTATTGTTTTCACCTTGATCCCTCTTCAGGTCTTCGGGATTTGAGCATCCTCCAAAAGTGGAGTGACAGTCTCCCAGGGACCGGTGCTTTGCTGGTAGTCTACTCCCCCCCCCCCCTCTTGTGTCATGCACAGGTCAAGAAGCAGCAAATTCACTACTCAGAGACCCACAAAGACTAGAGATATAAACTACAAAGAGAATAGTTACATCCCTTCAAGGATAACTGATACAACTGTCATATACATAGGACGTGGAAGAAACAGACTCAAACTACAAGGAGAATTGATACATCCCTACAAGGACAATTGATACACCCATCATGTACTTCCATACTCTAAACCAGACCAGTCACAAACCGAAAGTCAATAGTTCAACTTCTCAAACCCAGGTGGTTTGCTATATACTCGTAAGTTCAAACCCCTTTTTAAATAAGAGAAGCATGAGATGTATTCATTATGCCCTGTATGTTGGCTGTGCCAGACTGTTGTGTGACTTTTTGTAGTTTATGATTTAAATTTTATTATTACTGATTTGTGTTAATATTTTTGTTAAATAAACTTAAATGTTGTTATTTCAGTTATTTGCCTGAGTGATTTTGACCTTGAACAGGAATCGGTGGGGGTCATCTCTGCGGCACATTGCGATACATTAAGCCCAGTATCATCACAGAGTGTAAAATAGCATTGATAGATTTTTAAATTGCCAAAATCGATTGCAACATAGCCTATATTAATTGTTACAAATCATTTATGGTTACATAGCCGATTTAGATAGTTACATAGCCTATATAGATTGTTACAAAGCCGTTTTAAATTATGACAAAGCCATTATAGATTGCTTCATAGACTATATATATATTGTTATAGTGCCTATAAAAATTGTTCCCTAGCGTATATAGAACATTACATAGCCTTGAAAGATTGTTACATAGATATGTAGCATATATAGTTTGAAAATCTATATAGATTGTTAAAAAAGCCTATATAGATACTTACATAGTCTACATCGATTGTGAGATATAATTCATTAAATCTTACATAGCAAAGTTTGATTGTTACATAGATTATTATAAGATATTTTCATAGCCAATATAGATAATTACATAAGGCCTGATTCATTAAGGAAGTTAATCAAGAAATTGAGTAAGTTTTCTTAAGTTTTCTAGGCAGAATCTTTTTGCAGTGCAAAGGGTGCAAATTTATTTTTTTACTTTGCACTAAGTTAAATAATGGCTGTTTATTCATGTAGTACACAAATACTTCATAGCTTATTGGTACGCTGAAATTTAAAATTGATGTTTGTGTGCTACATGAAACAGCAGACAGTAATTAACTTATATGCAAAATAGAAAACTAATTTGCACCCCTTGAAATGTAACATGGTTTTGGGTTGGATACTAAATGACAATAGTGCTAAAGACAACACTACTTAACCCTACAGCGTAATCAAGAAACTCGCATTCCTGACATCCTCAGCGGATCGGCTATTGGAAAAGATGACCTGCAAGAAATTAGACAGACCAAGTGTCCGGCGCACAGGAATGACGTCACTGGTAAAAGCGACAGTATTAGTAGTGCTGTTAAAGGAGATTGCCCGTTTAACAGCACTAATAATACTGTTGCTTTTACCAGTGACGTCATTCCTGTGCGCCGAACACTCGGTCTGGCTAATTTTTTGTAGCTCAACTTTTCCAACAGTCGTCTCGCTGAGGATGTCGGGAATGCGAGTTTCGTGAGGATGCTGTAGGGGCAAGTGGTGTCCGTGTGGTGGTAGTTGGAAAAGCGACTACCACCGCATGGTTTTGTCCAGGACACTGCTTATTTAATTTTTTCCTTAATTTCCTTAATGAATCAGGCCCAAAGTATTTATAGATTGCCTAGCATTTATAGATTATTACATAGCCAATATTGATAGTTTTATAGCCTATCGTGGTAGTTACATAACCTATATCGATTGCTACAAAGCCTTTATAGATTGCTACATATTCAATGTACATAGTTACATAGTGTTTCTAGAATGTTACCTAGTCTTAATAGAGTGTTAGAAAAGCATTCAGATTGCGGTCTCTGCCGTTGACAGCGACGGACAGTGCGTCCCTGGAGTATTGTTTTCACCTTGATCCCTCTTCAGGTCTTCGGGATTTGAGCATCCTCCAAAAGTGGAGGGACAGTCTCCCAGGGACCGGTGCTTTGCTGGTAGTCTACTCCCCCCCCCCCCTCTTGTGTCATGCACAGGTCAAGAAGCAGCAAATTCACTACTCAGAGACCCACAAAGACTAGAGATATAAACTACAAGGAGAATAGTTACATCCCTTCAAGGATAACTGATACAACTGTCATATACATAGGACGTGGAAGAAACAGACTCAAACTACAAGGAGAATTGATACATCCCTACAAGGACAATTGATACACCCATCATTTACTTCCATACTCTAAACCAGACCAGTCACAAACCGAAAGACAATCGTTCAACTTCTCAAACCCAGGTGGTTTGCTATATACTCGTAAGTTCAAACCCCTTTTTAAATAAGAGAAGCATGAGATGTATTCATTATGCCCTGTATGTTGGCTGTGCCAGACTGTTGTGTGACTTTTTGTAGTTTATGATTTAAATTTTATTATTACTGATTTGTGTTAATATTTTTGTTAAATAAACTTAAATGTTGTTATTTCAGTTATTTGCCTGAGTGATTTTGACCTTGAACAGGAATCGGTGGGGGTCATCTCTGCGGCACATTGCGATACATTAAGCCCAGTATCATCACAGAGTGTAAAATAGCATTGATAGATTTTTAAATTGCCAAAATCGATTGCAACATAGCCTATATTAATTGTTACAAATCATTTATGGTTACATAGCCGATTTAGATAGTTACATAGCCTATATAGATTGTTACAAAGCCGTTTTAAATTATGACAAAGCCATTATAGATTGCTTCATAGACTATATATATTGTTATAGTGCCTATAAAAATTGTTCCCTAGCGTATATAGAACATTACATAGCCTTGAAAGATTGTTACATAGATATGTAGCATATATAGTTTGAAAATCTATATAGATTGTTAAAAAAGCCTATATAGATACTTACATAGTCTACATCGATTGTGAGATATAATTCATTAAATCTTACATAGCAAAGTTTGATTGTTACATAGATTATTATAAGATATTTTCATAGCCAATATAGATAATTACATAAGGCCTGATTCATTAAGGAAGTTAATCAAGAAATTGAGTAAGTTTTCTTAAGTTTTCTAGGCAGAATCTTTTTGCAGTGCAAAGGGTGCAAATTTATTTTTTTACTTTGCACTAAGTTAAATAATGGCTGTTTATTCATGTAGTACACAAATACTTCATAGCTTATTGGTACGCTGAAATTTAAAGTTGATGTTTGTGTGCTACATGAAACAGCAGACAGTAATTAACTTATATGCAAAATAGAAAACTAATTTGCACCCCTTGAAATGTAACATGGTTTTGGGTTGGATACTAAATGACAATAGTGCTAAAGACAACACTACTTAACCCTACAGCGTCATCAAGAAACTCGCATTCCTGACATCCTCAGCGGATCGGCTATTGGAAAAGATGACCTGCAAGAAATTAGACAGACCAAGTGTCCGGCGCACAGGAATGACGTCACTGGTAAAAGCGACAGTATTAGTAGTGCTGTTAAAGGAGATTGCCCATTTAACAGCACTAATAATACTGTTGCTTTTACCAGTGACGTCATTCCTGTGCGCCGAACATTCGGTCTGGCTAATTTTTTGTAGCTCAACTTTTCCAACAGTCGTCTCGCTGAGGATGTCGGGAATGCGAGTTTCGTGAGGATGCTGTAGGGGCAAGTGGTGTCCGTGTGGTGGTAGTTGGAAAAGCGACTACCACCGCATGGTTTTGTCCAGGACATTGCTTACTCAATTTTTTCCTTAATTTCCTTAATGAATCAGGCCCAAAGTATTTATAAATTTCTGAGCCTTTATAGATTATTACATAGCCAATATTGATAGTTTTATAGCCTATCCTGGTAGTTACATAACCTATATCGATTGCTACAAAGCCTTTATAGATTGCTACATATTCAATGTACATAGTTACATAGTGTTTCTAGAATGTTACCTAGTCTTAATAGAGTGTTAGAAAAGCATTCAGATTGCGGTCTCTGCCGTTGACAGCGACGGACAGTGCGTCCCTGGAGTATTGTTTTCACCTTGATCCCTCTTCAGGTCTTCGGGATTTGAGCATCCTCCAAAAGTGGAGTGACAGTCTCCCAGGGACCGGTGCTTTGCTGGTAGTCTACTCCCCCCCCCTCTTGTGTCATGCACAGGTCAAGAAGCAGCAAATTCACTACTCAGAGACCCACAAAGACTAGAGATATAAACTACAAGGAGAATAGTTACATCCCTTCAAGGATAACTGATACAACTGTCATATACATAGGACATGGAAGAAACAGACTCAAACTACAAGGAGAATTGATACATCCCTACAAGGACAATTGATACACCCATCATTTACTTCCATACTCTAAACCAGACCAGTCACAAACCGAAAGACAATCGTTCAACTTCTCAAACCCAGGTGGTTTGCTATATACTCGTAAGTTCAAACCCCTTTTTAAATAAGAGAAGCATGAGATGTATTCATTATGCCCTGTATGTTGGCTGTGCCAGACTGTTGTGTGACTTTTTGTAGTTTATGATTTAAATTTTATTATTACTGATTTGTGTTAATATTTTTGTTAAATAAACTTAAATGTTGTTATTTCAGTTATTTGCCTGAGTGATTTTGACCTTGAACAGGAATCGGTGGGGGTCATCTCTGCGGCACATTGCGATACATTAAGCCCAGTATCATCACAGAGTGTAAAATAGCATTGATAGATTTTTAAATTGCCAAAATCGATTGCAACATAGCCTATATTAATTGGTACAAATCATTTATGGTTACATAGCCGATTTAGATAGTTACATAGCCTATATAGATTGTTACAAAGCCGTTTTAAATTATGACAAAGCCATTATAGATTGCTTCATAGACTATATATATTGTTATAGTGCCTATAAAAATTGTTCCCTAGCGTATATAGAACATTACATAGCCTTGAAAGATTGTTACATAAATATGTAGCATATATAGTTTGAAAATCTATATAGATTGTTAAAAAAGCCTATATAGATACTTACATAGTCTACATCGATTGTGAGATATAATTCATTAATTCTTACATAGCAAAGTTTGATTGTTACATAGATTATTATAAGATATTTTCATAGCCAATATAGATAATTACATAAGGCCTGATTCATTAAGGAAGTTAATCAAGAAATTGAGTAAGTTTTCTTAAGTTTTCTAGGCAGAATCTTTTTGCAGTGCAAAGGGTGTAAATTTATTTTTTTACTTTGCACTAAGTTAAATAATGGCTGTTTATTCATGTAGTACACAAATACTTCATAGCTTATTGGTACGCTGAAATTTAAAGTTGATGTTTGTGTGCTACATGAAACAGCAGACAGTAATTAACATATATGCAAAATAGAAAACTAATTTGCACCCCTTGAAATGTAACATGGTTTTGGGTTGGATACTAAATGACAATAGTGCTAAAGACAACACTACTTAACCCTACAGCGTCATCAAGAAACTCGCATTCCTGACATCCTCAGCGGATCGGCTATTGGAAAAGATGACCTGCAAGAAATTAGACAGACCAAGTGTCCGGCGCACAGGAATGACGTCACTGGTAAAAGCGACAGTATTAGTAGTGCTGTTAAAGGAGATTGCCCGTTTAACAGCACTAATAATACTGTTGCTTTTACCAGTGACGTCATTCCTGTGCGCCGAACACTCGGTCTGGCTAATTTTTTGTAGCTCAACTTTTCCAACAGTCGTCTCGCTGAGGATGTCGGGAATGCGAGTTTCGTGAGGATGCTGTAGGGGCAAGTGGTGTCCGTGTGGTGGTAGTTGGAAAAGCGACTACCACCGCATGGTTTTGTCCAGGACACTGCTTATTTAATTTTTTCCTTAATTTCCTTAATGAATCAGGCCCAAAGTATTTATAGATTGCCTAGCATTTATAGATTATTACATAGCCAATATTGATAGTTTTATAGCCTATCCTGGTAGTTACATAACCTATATCGATTGCTACAAAGCCTTTATAGATTGCTACATATTCAATGTACATAGTTACATAGTGTTTCTAGAATGTTACCTAGTCTTAATAGAGTGTTAGAAAAGCATTCAGATTGCGGTCTCTGCCGTTGACAGCGACGGACAGTGCGTCCCTGGAGTATTGTTTTCACCTTGATCCCTCTTCAGGTCTTCGGGATTTGAGCATCCTCCAAAAGTGGAGTGACAGTCTCCCAGGGACCGGTGCTTTGCTGGTAGTCTACTCCCCCCCCCCTCTTGTGTCATGCACAGGTCAAGAAGCAGCAAATTCACTACTCAGAGACCCACAAAGACTAGAGATATAAACTACAAGGAGAATAGTTACATCCCTTCAAGGATAACTGATACAACTGTCATATACATAGGACGTGGAAGAAACAGACTCAAACTACAAGGAGAATTGATACATCCCTACAAGGACAATTGATACACCCATCATTTACTTCCATACTCTAAACCAGACCAGTCACAAACCGAAAGACAATCGTTCAACTTCTCAAACCCAGGTGGTTTGCTATATACTCGTAAGTTCAAACCCCTTTTTAAATAAGAGAAGCATGAGATGTATTCATTATGCCCTGTATGTTGGCTGTGCCAGACTGTTGTGTGACTTTTTGTAGTTTATGATTTAAATTTTATTATTACTGATTTGTGTTAATATTTTTGTTAAATAAACTTAAATGTTGTTATTTCAGTTATTTGCCTGAGTGATTTTGACCTTGAACAGGAATCGGTGGGGGTCATCTCTGCGGCACATTGCGATACATTAAGCCCAGTATCATCACAGAGTGTAAAATAGCATTGATAGATTTTTAAATTGCCAAAATCGATTGCAACATAGCCTATATTAATTGTTACAAATCATTTATGGTTACATAGCCGATTTAGATAGTTACATAGCCTATATAGATTGTTACAAAGCCGTTTTAAATTATGACAAAGCCATTATAGATTGCTTCATAGACTATATATATTGTTATAGTGCCTATAAAAATTGTTCCCTAGCGTATATAGAACATTACATAGCCTTGAAAGATTGTTACATAGATATGTAGCATATATAGTTTGAAAATCTATATAGATTGTTAAAAAAGCCTATATAGATACTTACATAGTCTACATCGATTGTGAGATATAATTCATTAATTCTTACATAGCAAAGTTTGATTGATACATAGATTATTATAAGATATTTTCATAGCCAATATAGATAATTACATAAGGCCTGATTCATTAAGGAAGTTAATCAAGAAATTGAGTAAGTTTTCTTAAGTTTTCAAGGCAGAATTTTTTTGCAGTGCAAAGGGTGCAAATTTATTTTTTTACTTTGCACTAAGTTAAATAATGGCTGTTTATTCATGTAGTACACAAATACTTCATAGCTTATTGGTACGCTGAAATTTAAAGTTGATGTTTGTGTGCTACATGAAACAGCAGACAGTAATTAACTTATATGCAAAATAGAAAACTAATTTGCACCCCTTGAAATGTAACATGGTTTTGGGTTGGATACTAAATGACAATAGTGCTTAAGACAACACTACTTAACCCTACAGCGTCATCAAGAAACTCGCATTCCTGACATCCTCAGCGGATCGGCTATTGGAAAAGATGACCTGCAAGAAATTACACAGACCAAGTGTCCGGCGCACAGGAATGACGTCACTGGTAAAAGCGACAGTATTAGTAGTGCTGTTAAAGGAGATTGCCCATTTAACAGCACTAATAATACTGTTGCTTTTACCAGTGACGTCATTCCTGTGCGCCGAACACTCGGTCTGGCTAACTTTTTGTAGCTCAACTTTTCCAACAGTCGTCTCGCTGAGGATGTCGGGAATGCGAGTTTCGTGAGGATGCTGTAGGGGCAAGTGGTGTCCGTGTGGTGGTAGTTGGAAAAGCGACTACCACCGCATGGTTTTGTCCAGGACATTGCTTACTCAATTTTTTCCTTAATTTCCTTAATGAATCAGGCCCAAAGTATTTATAAATTGCTGAGCCTTTATAGATTATTACATAGCCAATATTGATAGTTTTATAGCCTATCGTGGTAGTTACATAGCCTATATCGATTGCTACAAAGCCTTTATAGATTGCTACATATTCAATGTACATAGTTACATAGTGTTTCTAGAATGTTACCTAGTCTTAATAGAGTGTTAGAAAAGCATTCAGATTGCGGTCTCTGCCGTTGACAGCGACGGACAGTGCGTCCCTGGAGTATTGTTTTCACCTTGATCCCTCTTCAGGTCTTCGGGATTTGAGCATCCTCCAAAAGTGGAGTGACAATCTCCCAGGGACCGGTGCTTTGCTGGTAGTCTACTCCCCCCCCCCTTTTGTGTCATGCACAGGTCAAGAAGCAGCAAATTCACTACTCAGAGACCCACAAAGACTAGAGATATAAACTACAAGGAGAATAGTTACATCCCTTCAAGGATAACTGATACAACTGTCATATACATAGGACGTGGAAGAAACAGACTCAAACTACAAGGAGAATTGATACATCCCTACAAGGACAATTGATACACCCATCATTTACTTCCATACTCTAAACCAGACCAGTCACAAACCGAAAGACAATCGGTCAACTTCTCAAACCCAGGTGGTTTGCTATATACTCGTAAGTTCAAACCCCTTTTTAAATAAGAGAAGCATGAGATGTATTCATTATGCCCTGTATGTTGGCTGTGCCAGACTGTTGTGTGACTTTTTGTAGTTTATGATTTAAATTTTATTATTACTGATTTGTGTTAATATTTTTGTTAAATAAACTTAAATGTTGTTATTTCAGTTATTTGCCTGAGTGATTTTGACCTTGAACAGGAATCGGTGGGGGTCATCTCTGCGGCACATTGTGATACATTAAGCCCAGTATCATCACAGAGTGTAAAATAGCATTGATAGATTTTTAAATTGCCAAAATCGATTGCAACATAGCCTATATTAATTGTTACAAATCATTTATGGTTACATAGCCGATTTAGATAGTTACATAGCCTATATAGATTGTTACAAAGCCGTTTTAAATTATGACAAAGCCATTATAGATTGCTTCATAGACTATATATATTGTTATAGTGCCTATAAAAATTGTTCCCTAGTGTATATAGAACATTACATAGCCTTGAAAGATTGTTACATAGATATGTAGCATATATAGTTTGAAAATCTATATAGATTGTTAAAAAAGCCTATATAGATACTTACATAGTCTACATCGATTGTGAGATATAATTCATTAATTCTTACATAGCAAAGTTTGATTGTTACATAGATTATTATAAGATATTTTCATAGCCAATATAGATAATTACATAAGGCCTGATTCATTAAGGAAGTTAATCAAGAAATTGAGTAAGTTTTCTTAAGTTTTCTAGGCAGAATCTTTTTGCAGTGCAAAGGGTGCAAATTTATTTTTTTACTTTGCACTAAGTTAAATAATGGCTGTTTATTCATGTAGTACACAAATACTTCATAGCTTATTGGTACGCTGAAATTTAAAGTTGATGTTTGTGTGCTACATGAAACAGCAGACAGTAATTAACTTATATGCAAAATAGAAAACTAATTTGCACCCCTTGAAATGTAACATGGTTTTGGGTTGGATACTAAATGACAATAGTGCTAAAGACAACACTACTTAACCCTACAGCGTCATCAAGAAACTCGCATTCCTGACATCCTCAGCGGATCGGCTATTGGAAAAGATGACCTGCAAGAAATTAGACAGACCAAGTGTCCGGCGCACAGGAATGACGTCACTGGTAAAAGCGACAGTATTAGTAGTGCTGTTAAAGGAGATTGCCCGTTTAACAGCACTAATAATACTGTTGCTTTTACCAGTGACGTCATTCCTGTGCGCCGAACACTCGGTCTGGCTAATTTTTTGTAGCTCAACTTTTCCAACAGTCGTCTCGCTGAGGATGTCGGGAATGCGAGTTTCGTGAGGATGCTGTAGGGGCAAGTGGTGTCCGTGTGGTGGTAGTTGGAAAAGCGACTACCACCGCATGGTTTTGTCCAGGACACTGCTTATTTAATTTTTTCCTTAATTTCCTTAATGAATCAGGCCCAAAGTATTTATAGATTGCCTAGCATTTATAGATTATTACATAGCCAATATTGATAGTTTTATAGCCTATCCTGGTAGTTACATAACCTATATCGATTGCTACAAAGCCTTTATAGATTGCTACATATTCAATGTACATAGTTACATAGTGTTTCTAGAATGTTACCTAGTCTTAATAGAGTGTTAGAAAAGCATTCAGATTGCGGTCTCTGCCGTTGACAGCGACGGACAGTGCGTCCCTGGAGTATTGTTTTCACCTTGATCCCTCTTCAGGTCTTCGGGATTTGAGCATCCTCCAAAAGTGGAGTGACAGTCTCCCAGGGACCGGTGCTTTGCTGGTAGTCTACTCCCCCCCCCCCCCTCTTGTGTCATGCACAGGTCAAGAAGCAGCAAATTCACTACTCAGAGACCCACAAAGACTAGAGATATAAACTACAAGGAGAATAGTTACATCCCTTCAAGGATAACTGATACAACTGTCATATACATAGGACGTGGAAGAAACAGACTCAAACTACAAGGAGAATTGATACATCCCTACAAGGACAATTGATACACCCATCATTTACTTCCATACTCTAAACCAGACCAGTCACAAACCGAAAGACAATCGTTCAACTTCTCAAACCCAGGTGGTTTGCTATATACTCGTAAGTTCAAACCCCTTTTTAAATAAGAGAAGCATGAGATGTATTCATTATGCCCTGTATGTTGGCTGTGCCAGACTGTTGTGTGACTTTTTGTAGTTTATGATTTAAATTTTATTATTACTGATTTGTGTTAATATTTTTGTTAAATAAACTTAAATGTTGTTATTTCAGTTATTTGCCTGAGTGATTTTGACCTTGAACAGGAATCGGTGGGGGTCATCTCTGCGGCACATTGCGATACATTAAGCCCAGTATCATCACAGAGTGTAAAATAGCATTGATAGATTTTTAAATTGCCAAAATCGATTGCAACATAGCCTATATTAATTGTTACAAATCATTTATGGTTACATAGCCGATTTAGATAGTTACATAGCCTATATAGATTGTTAAAAAACCGTTTTAAATTATGACAAAGCCATTATAGATTGCTTCATAGACTATATATATTGTTATAGTGCCTATAAAAATTGTTCCCTAGCGTATATAGAACATTACATAGCCTTGAAAGATTGTAACATAGATATGTAGCATATATAGTTTGAAAATCTATATAGATTGTTAAAAAAGCCTATATAGATACTTACATAGTCTACATCGATTGTGAGATATAATTCATTAATTCTTACATAGCAAAGTTTGATTGTTACATAGATTATTATAAGATATTTTCATAGCCAATATAGATAATTACATAAGGCCTGATTCATTAAGGAAGTTAATCAAGAAATTGAGTAAGTTTTCTTAAGTTTTCTAGGCAGAATCTTTTTGCAGTGCAAAGGGTGCAAATTTATTTTTTTACTTTGCACTAAGTTAAATAATGGCTGTTTATTCATGTAGTACACAAATACTTCATAGCTTATTGGTACGCTGAAATTTAAAGTTGATGTTTGTGTGCTACATGAAACAGCAGACAGTAATTAACTTATATGCAAAATAGAAAACTAATTTGCACCCCTTGAAATGTAACATGGTTTTGGGTTGGATACTAAATGACAATAGTGCTAAAGACAACACTACTTAACCCTACAGCGTCATCAAGAAACTCGCATTCCTGACATCCTCAGCGGATCGGCTATTGGAAAAGATGACCTGCAAGAAATTAGACAGACCAAGTGTCCGGCGCACAGGAATGACGTCACTGGTAAAAGCGACAGTATTAGTAGTGCTGTTAAAGGAGATTGCCCGTTTAACAGCACTAATAATACTGTTGCTTTTACCAGTGACGTCATTCCTGTGCGCCGAACACTCGGTCTGGCTAATTTTTTGTAGCTCAACTTTTCCAACAGTCGTCTCGCTGAGGATGTCGGGAATGCGAGTTTCGTGAGGATGCTGTAGGGGCAAGTGGTGTCCGT